>NW_018250720.1:23734-48616 GCF_001263595.1 Phalaenopsis equestris | reverse complement strand
TGTGTGTGAGAGAGAGAGAGAGAGAGATAGAGAGAGCGTAAGGATTCGGTGGTATGTAGTCAGGTCAGCGAGATGAAGTGTAGTCGGAAAAATTTGGCCAGTGGGTGTGAGAACCCCACTTGCGGCAGAAGAGAGATGTGGAAAAGAAGTTTGTTGTTAAAGAAGAATAGTGGAGTTGATTGAGTGAAGAAATGAGAGAATGACAGAGCTTGGGGAGAGGAAGTGAAGTTCTCGATTGAAGCTGGAAGTGAAAAGAAAGCTCGTAGCTTAAGAGGTGATGGGGATTGAAAGTGTGGGATGTCTTTGTTTCCACTAGATATATGTGAAAATGTGGATAAAGAGATGAAGTTTTTGAGAGATCGCCGATGAAAAAGAGTAAAGAAAGTGGAACCGTCTTTGCGCAAGTTTCCCTTGTGTGTTCTTTGCTAGGAGCGTGTCTCTGAAGAGTTTTCTCTTGGTGTTAGCTCATCTTCTTGTTCGCAGCATGATGCATACTCACACATCTTTTAAAATGTTGAATCTAAATCTGTTTGGTAGATCGTGTCCAAGGAATGAAGCGTTGGACTAACGAGAGGTGATTGAGGTGGGGGGGGGGGGGGGGGTGGGGGAGAAATGAGAGAGATGAGAAGGACTTACCTCGACCTGGGGAAAATGGGATGTTCTTGGACTCGTGGACTCATTTTATTCTATAAATTTAGAGATTACAAATGGGGGTGCTCCCGAAGATGTCCCCCTTTCTTTTATTACATAAAGTCCTTCTATTTATAGAAGATAGGAGTGGTAGAAGGTAGACAAATTACATATTTTGCTATGCATATGAAGAGATAAGCGAAACACATTTTATTTATTTTCATTTCTACCATTGGATTGCTTGATATCGATATAGACATTCATGTTCATGTTTGTCAGCCGATTGAAGTTAGGTGCCCGAGGGAGAGAGCTTGGTTGGTCGACTAAAACGAGATGATCGAGGGAGAGAGCTTGGTCAACCTACTTAAACGAGGTGGCCGACTACTGGATTACCTCGAGATCCATACAAACCATTTTTGAGTATACATATAATATTTAATTTATTTTAACCCAACAGAAATTTCATTTTTATCGATGTATCATTCACTGCAAATACATGTAACATTTTTTTCTTACCAATGAAAGAGTTGTTGCCCTACTACACTTAGAAAGAGAATGTTGAGGAAACTAAACCTACTTCCACCGTCAGTGACCAACGACAGGAACTACGCTTGCCCCGACAAGCACATGTTGACAAAAGGAACTGTATAATTTCCATAACTAAAAAAAATAAAAACTCATTAAATTGTTAGTCAAGTGCAAACCTAAAATACCTCAGCATGAATTTTGAGAATATCAGGCAGGTCAAAAGATGAAGAACAAAGAAGACACATCAATGAATAAAGTATACAAAACCTGAGCCAAAAATGTCCATTGAATCATTTCCTTCGGAGCATAATCCATAGTTGGTCAACAAACCATAGAAGCCAATAAACCACAAGGTCCAATCAATCAAAGATTCTGCTAAATGGCAGATACCTTTAGACGACAAACCACTTGAACTTAGTAGAATCTGTTGAGCGGCCTTTCGTCGATCCAAAGATTGTTGGTCGCATGTGGCCAATCGGTAGGAAGAGTCAAGCTCAAGATTTAGCTATTTATTTATCCATTTATACATGTATTTAAATTTTTATTTACTTATATTTTACTAAATTGCCCTGTAGCTCCTCTATTAAAACAGGGATAAGCAAGTAATGGTATCCCCTTTTTCTCTATAAATAGGGGGGGCATTTCTACATTAAAGATGTTAATGAATCAGTAATAAAAAAAAAACACTAAAAGCTTTATCCTATTATGCTCTCTCTCTCTGTCTCTCTCTCTCTCCAGTTTGGCAATTCACCAGCTTACCATGCATTCAAGTTGCTGCGTTCATCGGATACTAAGAGAATCCTCTATGGCATACATATGTTCATGAACGTTATTATGTTAATAGGTTGATAATGGTACAATATTACTTATTTCTTTGACCTATTTTATTATTAACACTTAATTTTCTCATACAAGTATGCAGGTATAATGTGGCTTACAAAGGTCATACATATATCAATCATGCTAAGTAGGGAGCAGTGGGATTTGACTGATGTGATGTATGTGTAGCTATGCCTAAAAGTCTACAGCCTAGAGGAAGACCCAAGAAGAGAAGAATAAATAATTTCTTAGAAACTAGTGTCAAAAATGCCAATAGTATCCAAAGATGTGGTGTGCACAGAGTGAAGATAGTTCACAACTAGAACAAACTAATAGAGTAACTCATGTGTTCAAACAAACCAATCATACAGTTGAATTTCGACCTAAACTTCCAATTAGGAGAGAACACATGAAGGAAGAAGCTTGAGGGAAAGCATGGTAGAAGACATTTTTTTGGAGTTGTTTTCATGATAAATTTTGTTTTATTCTTACAAGAAATTTTTGCATGTTGCATGAGTCTTTTGATATGACCATGTGAATGGTGAAAACTTTTATGATATATTTTTTTTCTTTAGATAGAGAGTTGTTTGGGATTGGTGGGAAACTTTACTTTATCTATTCGATTCTTATTGATTTGGATATTCTGCTTTCGATTTCTTCATTTGGTTGGTTTACTCCTGCAAAACTTATTTTGTGTCTATTTTTGAGCTTCACATTAGGGGTATTTTGTAATGGAACTCAAAATGGTGTGATGGATTTGAAATTGTGCATAAAGTAAGCCTTATAGTTGAGCCATTCTCTCTCTTGCTTCCGTATGTTCTCCTTGCTCCAAGCAAGTAGTCCAGCTAGAAAGCCAACCAAAAAAGCCAACAAATAGCAAGTGTCGTGTGCATAGAGATTATGAATGTTTTTAACACTGTTACTACTGCATTGATGTATCTCCAAGTCATTGATCATTAATTCATCACTTTTTTGTTATTCAATTGCAGGGTAGATTGAAGGATGTAATATAAATTTTTTTTCCCCCCCCCCCCCCCAAACTTAAATTTTGAAAATATTTAGCAAGAAGAACTTAGAAATAAAGGGTGAAAGAAAACACATATATGTTGAAGGTTCTGATTTTTTAAAATAAATTCTGAAATACTGCAGGTGCTAATATGAAAAACTACAAGGTTTAAAACATTAAATTGCACATAATATATATAAAATCGACTGAGAAAGAGTTAATTACAATACATATAATAAAATGCTGAAACTAACAACAGACCTAAACTAAATTCTAGAAATGAAAATAGTTTTACAAATTATAGTTTCACATTACAACATAACAACAAAGTCTCAAAATCTAATAAACAGTCTCAAAAATATCACAAACACATAACATAGTCACAAAGTACAATCACATACAAACTAACAAAAAGATGACCAACCATCATCTTCTTCTTCATGAGCATTCGACTTTTGTTGCTGATATGGAGTATAAATAGGGTGAATAGGGAACTGAACTGAATGATCACCCCTCAGGTATCTTACTAAAGCATCATCATAAGCAGCTTCATATTCAAATTTCTACCAAATCAAATCATCTGTATGAACATTTTTGACATCCATGTTTTGTAATCTATGACCCAACCTCAAAATATCCCCCTGTTGAATCATCATCTGGTCCAATAGTTCCCAGTTACTGGGGTCACTAAAAGTAGGCTCACTAAAAGTAGGGGTCATAGAAGTAGAAGGAATATCTCTGCCCATACTTCCAGATCTCCAATCAACATGAGACTCATAATTCTTAATGTTTGCAGGCCCAATAGGTCTTTGAGGCTCAATCCTCTCCTCATCTGGTCTGAAATCAACTCTTGCCAATCCACCAATGGTCTCTCTCACAGCAATAGATCGAGTGTTCATATAAATAATAGAGCCTACATTTATGTCCATCACTTGTTGAATACAGAAGTTCAAGATGGCTCTATCCTTGGTCAGCTCACTATGATGGTTTGTTGGAATCATTCTCCCAGAAATAATATAATGTCTGGCCTTAGATACTACATTTAGCATAGAAAGGGGAAAGTTGACTTTAACTCCATTCTTTACTTTACAAGCCCCTTTCTCACTAGTTATAAAAGAAATTACCTCATCTAAGGCCTCATTTGTAACGGAAAATGAATGATACTGGCATCTATAAAAATCCTCTAACTAATAAAACTCATTTATTTTTCTTGGAGTAAACTTGACTCTTTTTCCATGAACAAAAATAAAATCATCAGAAGCCTCCAGAAAGTTGGCATAAAATTCCATAACTATCCCAATTATCTCATCAGTAGTAAAATAGCAGAAGTTTTCTCACTGCCGAACGATAATTAATAGTCCAATTTCTCCTCCCAAAATTTTGAAATCATGATCCGTAATCACTTTTTTATTTTCACAAAGACTATGAAATTGAGCACTAGCTTTATAGCTAACAAATTTTGTGCTCGTCATAATCTATTTTTCTTTTGCTCGCTCTACACTAGGTGCCATAGAAAATCTTTGAAAATTTTGATAAAAATCTGAATAAATTCCAAAATTCCAAAAATCAAAATTTAAAGCACTTTAAACTTAAATCCACTAAGAGTTCTTCACCAAAGCATTTTCTCAAAATCTCTCAAAAAAATTCCAAAAATTTTGGATCTAGGCAATGTGAGAAAAATCCTTGATAAAAATAAAAAAATTTTAGTTTAAAGTGTAGCTCTTACCTAGAGAAGATGAAATCCAAAGTTCCTTTGCCTCTAAATTGCCTCAAATACGCCCAAAATCAAGCCCTCTGTGTGAAAACTGAAGGTTGCAGGTAACTCAAGGGGTAAAAAGGGAGGTTTACGATGAAAATCGTGAATTTAAGGTGATAAGGGCTGCTCTCGGGTCGAAGGTGCCGTTGGCGCCCATTCCAGTGCTGTCGACGCTGAAGGCCCAAAATTCAATTTTTTCCCTACACTTTACTCCAATGTTTTTTTTAGTATTTTTAAACACAAATTTTTATCTAACAATAATTCACAAATAAGCATTTCACAAAAAATCATTTTCACAAACAACCCAAGTAAGCTAACTTTAATATATGAAAATACACTTTTTACAAACACATTTTTCAAATTAAACATTCACACCTATTAAACAATCTAAGTATAAATCAGCGTCAAAATCAAGCCACAATACTAAAAGCTGACACAAAACTATACACATAATAAAAGTTCAGAATTCTAAAGCAAAACAAACAAAACCAAATCCAATCCACACAATTACATTAAATACATAAATATTCTTAAACAAATATAGAATCCAAAGTCTTCAATTATTCTGCCTTTTCTTCAATGCTTTCTCCTCCTCTAATATCTCCCATGGATTGGTAATGAACATATAGGTTGTAGAAGGATCGGTACAGAAATTGATCTGTCAAATTTTCTTCGATCCACCCATTTTCTTTAAACATCCAAATTAATCCTGCTTTGAAGTCTGAGTAGTTTCCTTTATCTTTCTCCCTATTTTAAGATATAGTAAAATGAAAAGATAAATATGGAAATATACATTTTTGGGTGTAGAATTGGAGATTTTTAGGGTGATAGACTAAAATACCCAATTCAATCGTAGTGTTTATGAACTAAAGTGAGAGTTAGGCTTTAGGGGAAGGGAAGTGGGAGCTAGCTACGAATTTAGGGACTAAGCTTGGAATTAACCAATGATTTTCTACGATGTTGAATTATGGTAGAGAATTAAATTGCTCCTATTTGGAATAAATAGTTCTAATAGTATCTCAAAAATTTGAAATTAATGATAGTAATTTCTTTTTTTTCCTATGAATTTCCTAGTTAATTTATCATTTGAAATTTAAACCTTCCTTGTGGGATCGATATTTGGCACTTAAATAGAAAGTCTTATATTACTTGATAACGATACGTATACTTGCGTAGAATCCCAACATTATGTGCTTAACGTTATTATTCATAAAATACCACATCAAATTTTTGACATCATTGTAAAGCGGAGTAAACTTTATAAATTTTACACAACTATATTTTCGGGGATCAAGTTTGGCGACGTTTGACAGAGAGCATGGAATTTATTTACAGATCACTGGAGTGTGAGTGCAGGCCCTATTTCTAGAAGATTCAACAAATTTGGACGCTTATTGAAAAGTTTTTTGATGCACCTATTGGAAAACCAACCTTAGGCTCTATTTAAATCTGAAATTGATCAGAAAAGACGCCCCTTCGCAACCTTCAACCGCTTTCCACTTTCTTCCATGTCATTCCACAACATTAGTCATTTATTTTCTTTATAGTTTTGAGTTTTTATTGTGAGCTTAAGTGTGAATTCTTTTCTAAGAGTGCTGGAGAGGGAGAGAAGTGAAAATTTTCTTCTTCCTACATTTTGTAAGAGAGGCTACAAGGGATTTGCTTTGAGAAGAGTTTCTAAAAAGTGTTATTTGTTTATTATTGTTGCATGAAATTTCTTTTATATATGAAATTTGTGTTTTGTTGTGTCTTTCTATTGAATTCTGTGCAGACTCCTTTATCTTTCTCCCTACTCTGAGATATAGTGAAATGGAGAGATAATTTGGATGTGCCAATGTTAAAATTTAAAATAAATTGTGATGGTTTTTCAACACTGCTCTTAATTTACTCTTTGATCTGGCCAAATGAATTGTTAAAATATGTTGTGAAACATATGATCTGGAAAATAGAGTATAAGTTCTACAATAGAGTGAGAATCACATTTAAGTCCATGAAGGAGTATTTTGTTCATGGGATTAAGTGCAAATAAATAGGGAAATATACTTTGTTGGGTGTAGAATTGGAGATATTTTTGAGGTGACAGACTAAAAATCCCCATTTCAATCTTAGTGTTTAAAAATTAAAGGGAGAGTTAGCCTTCAGGGAAACGGAAGTGGGAGCTCTGCAGTGGGAGCCAATATCCTCCCACTAGAGTGGGAGCCAATATCCCCCCAGCCTAGCCACGGATTTAGAGACTAAACCTAGGATTAGCCAATGATCTTCTATAATAATGAATCAGGGTTGAGAATTAAAATTGCTCTTATTTGGCACAATACAAATTTAAACCATTTATCTAATCTAGATGTTTTTTCATTTTAAAAATTTTCATCACATAAACATAGTTTAGTAGTTACTGTTTAAACTCAGCATTTAAATTTTGCTAGTAGCTAATAATTTAGTTATAATAGTATCTCAAATATTTAAAATCTGATAGTATCTCAAATATTTGAAATTAGTGACAGTAATTTTGTTTTATTTCTGTGAATTCCTTAGTTAATTTATCATTTCATTCCTCGTCGGATCAATGTTTGGGACTTAAATAGAAATTCTTATATTACTTGTTAACGATACGTATACTTTCGTAGAATCCCAACATTAAGTGCTTAACATTATTATTCATAAAATACCACGTCAAATTTTTGGCATTGTTGTAAAGCGGAGTAAACTTTAGAAATTTTATACAACTATATTTTCGGGGAACAAGTTTTTGGCATCATTGCCGAGGAAGGAAACTGTAAATTAAATAGATTTGGTAAATTAGGAAATTTAGAGAGAATATATATAATCAAAAATTCAAAAAAATATATATATAACCATATATATTTAAGATCATTTTTAAGAAATTTTTCTTTGCTTATTACATTTGTTTATGCAAAATATTGGATCTGAAGCTTTAGTACCTTACGATTCAGAATTAGAATGTAGTAGTAAAAAAAAATCGAAAATAATAAAAAGAAATTAAAATTTTGAATGAAATTTTGAATAACTTAGATAATCAAATAAATTAAAATTGACAAAAACCTTTAAAAGATTATGCTAATCCGACAGTAGATGAACTTCACTTAATTAATCAAAATCCTGATGTTGTTGCTAATTAATTTGAGCTTAAACCTGCTATTATCCAAATGGTACAAAAAATCAGTTTGGAGGAACACCTAGTGAAGATCCTAACTTACAACTTGCTAGTTTTCTTGAAATATGTGTTACTTTTTAATATGATGAAGTGTCTAATGATAGTGTTAGACTTAAGACTTTTCCCTTTTTCATTAAGGGATAAAGCTAAAGCTTACTTAAATTCATTAACACCTAGATCTATCGGAACTTGGGGTGAACTATCACAAATATTTTTGGCTAAATATTTTCCACCCTCGAAAACCGCTAAGATTAGAAATGATATTACATCTATTTGTCAGTTTGAAAGGAAATTAATATATGAAGCCTGCGAAAAAAAATTTTCGCATCTATTTGTGCAAGGGTGAAGAGATGCGAAAATAATTGTCCATCTAGTGCTCTATTAGGCAAGATTAAAAACATCTCTGCATACTTGTGCATTTTGTGTTTCCTCAAGTACATGCACATTTTTTTGGGAGAGCTAGCATCAGCACTTCAAGTCCTTTCAGTCTTAAAAAAGTTCGAGCGGCATGGAAGTCAAAATTATGAAAATTAAATAGGTGTTAGATATGCAAATTCATAAGAATTGAGTGCTATGTATGTAATTGCCACTTTTATTTTTTATCCATGCGGGAATCAATATGTCATATTTTCATCATATTCATTGTTTTATATTGGTTGCAGGGCAAGGACTATCTATCCAAATAATGATAGTTTAAAAGTGCAAGAAAAAAATCAAATTTTTTCCCAACTTTTGTATTCAGTCCATTTAGCAAAGACTATCACATTTATTTAATTTAGTTTTTCGATACAAAATTAATGTGAATTTATTGAAGGAATTGCTTACTTATACATTCAAAAGCACTCACGCAGCCTGAACACTAAATATTTTCACAGTTGTTGGATTTACAAACGCTCTTGGCCAAATATTCTAAACCCGCTAATTTCTCGCATTTCATGCTTTGCAAGCATAATTATTGTTTGAAGGTTATCCCGCTACAATACCTGATCAAGGATTCTAATCTTTGCTGCCATACCAATACATGATGAAGGTTATCCCGCTACATACCAACTAACCTCTGCGTTAAAAGGTGTATTTCACTTTTTCAAATTAAAATGGCGGTATTTTTTATATCACAAAAAGGATTTTGGTGGTTTAAATGTTAAAAAGTTTAGTTATTTGATATGTAAATATATAGTACTTGGGTGGTATATATATAAATGCCCCAAATCTTTTTCGTAAATATCTAAAACTTGAAAATCAGTTTTCAATTATTGAAAATATCTCTTGGAAGTTGTTGGGCCTTCTACATATATAATCCTTCTGCCATGTCAATGTGGCTCTCCCCTTGCGCTCTCCCCTGCACTTGGAGTTGCCTTGCCCTCTATAGACCTTCCCCACTGAAGTTCTAGGATTCCGCTGGCTCACGTAGGCCACGAACCTTACTCACTAGTTGTCTTCAAATTTTTGTTGGAACTATCATTTTTTTTCCTTCTACAAATGAAATTTTTAAAATTCACTAATCAACATCTATTACTTTGTTTCCTTCGACAAATTTTACATTTATTCTTGCTTTTGTTGTTCTCGCATTATTTCGTTGTCTCCTTCCATCTTGTTGTGCGTAACAGGATTTCTTCTGCAGCCACAATTTTGGTTTGCTTACCATGCTGCGCTCTCATATACAGTTCATACCTAAAGATTTTCATGCCAATAGTCCTTTTCAACTGAAAACCTCTTTCTCTATGCAAATTATTGCCAAAATTTTGTTACCCGTCTCAGGAAAAGTAATGCTTTCATCATCTCAACCAAGCCAAGCAGTATACATTCAAAATAGAATCTCAACTAAGGGTCCGTTTGGCGTGGTGTTTAGGGTGCGGCGTGGTTTCAAACGGTAATTGTTCGTTTGAAAATAGTAGCGCGGTAGCATCATTGAAGACGCGCCTATAAACGTGGGATGCGGTTAACACCCCATGGTCCGTGTTTCTTATCTCATTTTTCCCCCTCCCTACACTTCGCATCTCCGCCCTAGATCCTTTGCATCTCTCTTTCTCTCGTTTTTTTTTTTTCTCGCGTCTTTGCCGCCTCTCTCGTGTCTTTGCCGCTTCTCTCGCGTCTCTGCCGCCTCTCTCGCGTCTCTGCCCTAAGGCCATCTTCTCTCTCCCGTTTGTGCCATAAGAAGTGCTCTACCATCCCTCTCCCAAGGTATTCTCTTTCTTTTTTGTTTTTTTTTTCCAATTTATGGTAGATTTGGAATGTGTGGCTTTCTCAGTGCATTTTGTGGCTTTACTCTACATACGAAATTGAAATTCCACTGTCATGTGGATGGGATTTTGGATTTTGGTATCCTTTGCCATTTTTTTGGTTGTTTGAGCTCTTTGCTCTACTCGCTTTGTGGTTTTAGGGTCTTTTTTGACTTGTTTTTTCAGTTTGTTGCCCTTGGAATAAGTGAATTTAAGATTTGTGGGCTTTGGAATGGATGGAATTGATTTTGTCATCTGGAATTGGATTTTTGAGGCATGTGTGGATTTTGGAGGCTCAAAATGTCTTTCTCGTTTATGGTCTCTCTATATAATCCATTTTTTATTTTTGTTGGTTTGGGTGGGTTGTCCTCTTTCTCGGATGGAAGGTTCTGATGCAAAACAAAAAAAAAAAATGCAATGTTTTTGTTTTGGGAAATTGAAGGAGTAGAGGCATTGAATTGGGCATGGGTTATGAAGAATTGTTCAATCTTGTTTTATCGACATTTTTGAAAGAATGGGGCAACATTTCACTAGTTGGAATGTGGGTGTGGATGTCATTAAGTGCTTTTAGGTTGGAGACCTTTGAATGCCATGGGAGGCTTTGAATTTTGTGGAGGTGATGTGAATGTGTTAGAATTTTTCGAAGATGCTCAAGGAAGCTTTGTGACGGTGTATTTGTGATGTGATGGTTTTGTGTTAGTGTGTTGGTGGTGATGTGTTTACAAGGGAGTGGTGTATAAGTGTTATGTGTGGTGGTGTGGTGGTGTGTTGGTGCGGTGGTGGTGTGTTGGTGTGATGGCGGTGTGTTGCTGTGGTGGTGGTGTGTAGGTTCTATATGTGGTGTCAGTGGTGCGTAGGTGCTATATATATGGGAGTGGTGTTTGTGGTGGGTTGATGGTGTGGTGGTTGGCTATTGTGTGGTGGTGTGTAGGTGCTATTTGTGATGGTGTGTTGTTGTGGTGGTGTGGTGGTGATGTGTAGGTGTTGTGTGGTGGTGTGTTGGTGGTGTGTAGGTGCCATGTGTGGTGTTGGTGGTGTTTATGTGCTATTTATATGGGAGTGGTGTTGTTGGTGTATTGATTTCATATGTTTCTTTTTTGTTACATTTTCATTTTTTGGAATTTTAAATGACACCTTATGTTTTCATGATATTATCTTATATTTTTGCTACACATTTATGTTGATCGATTCTTTTTATTCTAAAATTCATCATGGTAAATACAAAAGAAATCAACTCGTCAGCCATGTGGGATAAAGTGATAAAACTGATATTGTTTAATCTTTATTTTAAAGAGATGAAATTAGAAAACAAATCAACAATCTACTTTAACAAAGAAGGATGACAAAATATAACAAAAAAAATTAAGGAAAGCATAAAAAAATGATAGAATGTAATTAAGAAAAAGTGAGATCAGTTAAAAAGGACTGTAAATATGGAAAGAGTTAAAGCAGGGATCCACGGGCTAGGTTTGGGATTCAGTAAAGCGAACCACTGATGTGTCAAAGGAATGGTGGGCCGAAAGATTGGAGGTGAGAATTTATGTAATGTCCAGTTCTTCACATTTTTTCTCAATTATATCAACATGCAATTCTTCCATTAATTTGTGTGTTGTGTCAAATGCCAAACAATTTAAATTCATTGTCATTGACCTTAATCTTGAGGATATGTTGGATCGTATGTTTGATGGAGTCATTGCCACTGATGATCATGCATGGGTCCCGAGCGAGAGAGAGTTTGTTGGAATATATGATCATTTAGATGTTGAGTAAATTGCTTACTCCTATGAAGGACCTAGCCCTAACCTCAATGTAGTTGAATTTACTAGTTAATTAAAGCGCATAGGGTTGAGAAAAAGAGGGTGTAATTTTAAGTAGAAGCCAAATGTCATAGTTAGTTGCCTCATGCACAAATGACCCTAACACATCACGAGTAACTTCTATTCAGCAAGTCTTGCGAATTCTGAAAGCAACTCCAGAAATTTACGAGGATATGTTGTCTTACATGTTTATTATGAAGTTGCTTGAAGACCCGATACGAAGAGAGTTATTTATGTCGATGATTTTTGACTGTAGGATCAATTACTTATGTTATTTCAATGACAACCGGTATGCATATATTTTATTTCATTTGTTAGAAACTTTATGTTAGATATTTATGGGGATATTATTAGTGCTACTTTCAATATGCTTGAGTTTTATTTCTTAGAAAATTTCTTTTTAATTTTTATGGGGACATATTTATGAGTAGTACAATCTCTTCATTATTTTTCGGACAGTCGTTATCATAATTTTTTATAATATATGTTTTAGCTAATTCAATGTTATTTATTTGGTAGCTACATTAATAATGAATAACATGGATAGAGAAAGATGCAGAAGAACCACATCAACATTACGCTTAATATATGAGTATTACAACTCATATACTGCTTGCTCGCCTTGCATAACCTCCACATATATAGATGATAAATGGGTAGGGGAGTTACTTGCGGAGCACCCAACAAGATTTAATAATATGTTTTATATGACACAACCCATACTCATTAATTTGTTAAAATAACTGCTCATGAATCCTCCAAGACGACTTCTAAAAAGGTGTTAGTCATAACCATCTACATTTTATCACATAATCAATCTATGAGATGAGTCATGAGCGATTTCAGCACACATAAGAAATAACCAGTAAATATATTTAATTTGGTTAAATGCTCTTATCAGTTTATCATCAGAAATTATCAAACCCAAAGACCTAACATTCAAAAGGACCCTCATAGAGATTTCACACGATCAACATTACATGCCGTATTTTAAGGTAAATGTATGCGCTCATATATTCCTAAGTTTACTTGAACATAATAATTCAAATAGCTTTGATAAATGCTTTAGGATTGTATTAAAGTGATTGATGAAATATATGTGGATGTACACCTATCAAATAGTGAGAAGATCACATACATCAAGCGTGATGGAGAGATGATGAAGTTGAGAGAGTAAATTATAAATTTCATAATTAGCAAGTGAAAGGTTGTTGTATGTTTTTTTTTATTAGTTTATATGCAATGTGTTGTCAGAATTCTTAGTGTTTATTGCATTGATGATTTATGCAATGACATACATGATGAACCTCATTTTGGTGCAACTTTTACTTTCAGTTATTTTGCATGTATTATTTCTCATATTGATGGCTTCTGAGACAACAATGGGCACAATACTTCATTTATTTATTTATTGCTTGTTTTATTTTTATTTTGGAGGTATATGATGAGATATTTGACCTTATGGATTCTTCTGTATCACCTATATGTTATTATGGGTTCTTGAAACGTATGGAATTGCTATCATGGTGACCAAATTCCCTTACTTTTCAGTCGTATGCCTGTTGAGCTTCTTTTGGGGTGATATGCATCCATGACACATTCAAATTCGACATTACGTGGTTCAAGACAACAAAGATCCCTTTTTCAAAAGATATATTGTCTTCTTATAGTGACAAATTATTCATTGGTTTATACTTTCTACTTTAAGAGATCACAACTTTATAAAACTTTAATTCAATATTTCTATTATTCTTCTTTACTAATGTTGCATCTAAGGGTTTGTGCTTTGTGATTTTAAACCTCCAGAAAATATGAACTCGAGGATTTCCAATGCTTTGAGGGCATTTTACTACTACTGTGTACTGCAGTGTTGTCTAATTACTTCTCGACATCAATATAACTATGGAAGGTCATTTTAAAGGTGTCAAAGGAATATAAGATAGAATTGTAACTTTTTTCAGGTGGGCAGATTGGTTTGATGATTCCACCGCATATTATGAATAGGTGTGGAGAGTTTTGTTGAAGGAGAGATTATCTCTTGACATTAATCTTCTGCAATTTAAAAACAATATTATGATAAATTTAATTGTTATTTTAATATTTTTTTTAATTTTATTTTTTGTGTTACTCACTATTTAGTAAGGTGTCAGTTTTTATTATGTGATATTCAAATTGGATATCTATTCTAATCAACGAAATGTACAACTAAAACTGATTCTATTATAAACATCACAATGCTAGAAAGGAAGAAGTGTCATTTATTTATAAACAATTACATCATATCTACAGCAAAACTGTATAAAATAAATACAAACAACTTTTCCGCAGTAGTTTTTATGTAGAACTTCCTGGCACAGCTGCTGCACAACAAATTTTAAATAAATTGCAGCTGTCCCAAACAGACCCAATAACAGCTTTCTTGTCAAATTTGTATGAATTCCCTTGTATAATAGATTTGGGAATCTATTTTGTGACAAACTATATATTTGGAAGCTTTTTTAAAATTGTCTCCCAATTAAACTAAAGATCAGATGAAATCAGTCATATAACTACATAGAAGTTTATCGGCTACATAGTCTACCAAGGTTACAGCTAAGGGGTTTGGACTTGGCATTTCCACAAGTAGCTGGAGTGCATGTATTTCCACCAACATTTCTTGGAGATGTTCATCCCGACAGAAAAATCACATTATGTACCCAGATGTTGCTCCACACACGAGCAGATAACCAACCACCCACCATTCCTCCACCCTCCCCACCCTTCCCTATCCCTTCCCCTTCCTCTTCCCCCTCTCGTCACCGAAGCCCTCAATTACTGTCGTACTTTTGCTAATCTTTGCTTTGTGAGTCAGAGTTTTATACTTATAAATAATTGAGCTATGAATTTTGAGAAGCTATAAATTCTCAGTTATTTGTTTGTTTTTGAATGATTTGATATTGTAGTTTTCTGAATAGCTAATGGCCTCATACTTAAAACACCAAATCGAATTTCTTCTCTGTTTTTCTTTAATTCCTGGATGTACAAGAATTATGAGGGCTACTATCTTAAAGAAGGATGTTTCAGACATATTTTTATGTCGATTTCCCGTCGTTCTCTCCCAGTTAGCATTAGGGCCCGTTTGGGGCAGCTTATTGGGAGCGGCGACGTCTTGAAAACGTCGCCTCCCTGTTTGATAAATACGTTCGCACGGGCTTATTTCTCCCGCACTGCTTCCGCGTTCATAAATCCTTTATATCGTTCGAAGTAGTGCGAGCCCCTCATCCGGCGTTAGCGATCCGCGTTGCCCCAGGAATTCTGGAGGTGCCCTTGATCTCACTCGCCTTCTCCCTCGCTGGAATCCTTTCTGGTTCGTCGCTCTAGAGGAGATCAAATCTTATTTCATTCCAATTTTCTTTCCTGATCATCAGATATTCTTTTGATTTCCCTAGCTATAATCCTTAGAAAGCTTCCTTTCGATTTCCCTACTCTGATCTTCTTTCTGGGAAGTGTAGATGCAAGAAATGAAATTTTTTTTCGGGTGAAATATGAGTACATTACGGGTTTTTAGCTATAGCCCAGTTGAGATCTATGACATGAGTTGTTTTCGGCATCCTCTGATTTTTGGCATTTTCTCTGGTTTTTGGTTTAGGCCAGTTGAGATATGTTTCATTTTCTATACCCTGATATTTTAGCATTTTATCTGGTTTTTGGATTTGGGTTGCTAGTTGCGATCCTTGGAAAGCTTCCTTTTCTCTAATCTTTTTTTTGGGAAGTGTAGATACAATAAATGAATTTTTTTTTGTGTATGAAATATGAGTCCATTAAGGGTTTTTAGCTATAGCCCAATTGAGATATGTGTCATGATTTGTTTTCGATATCCTCTGGTTTTTAGCATTTTCTCTGGTTTTGGCTCTGTTTGTTTGATGAGAGGTATTGGCTTTGATTTTAAGCAAATTGGTCAATGTATTATTGTTTAGCTGCAATTTTTGTGATGAAGAATTTGCATGAATTTGCAGGAATTTCTGTTATGCAGGAATTTCAAATAACCCAATGTTGATTTGGTTATACATTGAAGATTATGGCTTGGTTCATGAAAATGCATCTCAAATCATCACGAAATTATTTATTCTTCTATGAAAGCATACTGGCATGTAATTTTAATGTTTCAAACCTATATCTACCTCGTCATTGAGAGGATTCCATACTTTTATCTTTCATTTTATGTTAAAAATGACAATGATTATAGCATTGGGGAGTTAAGTACATATAAGGAGGCTTTGTTTTTATATGAGGCAATGTTCTTTCCTTAGATATTTTCATCTTTAATATATGAGGAGGATTTGTTTTTATATATAAGGAGGCTTTGTTTTTATATGAGGTAATGGTTATAGCATTGGGGAGTTAAGTACATATACAGAGATTCAAATTAACTACTTTTGGTTTAGGATTCATATGCATATAATACGGGGTTTTGTTTTTAATATTAGATGCAAGAATGATATTTATATGGCTTACAACTTTTATATGAAGCATTTCTCACAATTTTCAAGCTATCAAAATATGGGAACGGAAGAGAAAAACTGGCATTCGGTTTTTAGCCAACATGGATATGATTTTATGATACAAATTATGTATGTATATTGTTGTCAAAGAATATTTCTCGAATGTAACTTGCAAGCAAAGAAAATGCATTGTAAATGCATTCAGTTTTTTTTATAGGCTGGTCGAATTCGTACCTATGTAATCTTACAGATTTCCTTAATAAAACTTTCGTGGATTGCTTTCTGTGGACGGAGGCCATTGGCCTTCAGTTTTTTTTATAGGCTGGGGGAATTTGTACCTATGTAATCTTACAGATTTCCTTAATAAAACTTTCGTGGATTGCTTTCTGTGGACGGAGGCCATTGGCCGAACAACATAAATCTCTTGTTCACTTTTTTTTTAATTGAAATGTTGTGGAAATGATGTTGGATGTCGATGTTTATTTATAATATGTTCTTTTTTTGAAATTGCAAAGGATAAAGAAGTTCTTATTACACATTTAGAGAATACTTACTTTCCTTTGTTCCCTAGAGTTAGAGGAGCTAGTTCAGCCTTCCACGGAAACAATTAGTCGATACTTCTACAAAGGTATACAAATACTTGTGAGCTTAGCAACACAAAACATTAAGTTATCAGATCCATCGTTCGCAACTATTTTTGAACAAATTGCAAATGATCCCCTTTACATGTCGTATTTCAAAGTAAGTTGGATTAGTTTGTTACTTTTACTTCAATACCTCATGAATTGCTAACTATGAGTTACAGAATTGCATTGGAGCAATCGATGGTACGCATGTAGATGTCCGGCTACCAAGTCATGAAAAGATCACGTATATTGGTTGGAGTGGTAAAACTACCCAAAATGCGATGACAGTGTATGACTTCAACATGTGCTTCACATTTGTAATGGCAGGGTGGGAAGGAAGTGCACATGACAGTCGTCTTTTTTTCCTATGCAACTAGGAATAGAACACAGTGTTTCCCTCACCCACTTCCAGGTTTGTTCATCTTAATTAAACATCTTGTTAATTACATTTATTATTTTTAATTAATATTATTTTTCATAACAGGGAAGTATTATTTGGTAGATGCTGGGTATCGGATGCTAAGGGGCTACCTGAAGCCCTATCCAGATATCAGATACCATATTCTTGATTTTGAGCGAGCAAGTGACATGATTCGTGACAAAAAAGAAATGTTTAACAAATGACACTCTTCTTTACGAGAGGTTATTGAAAGAACATTTGGAGTGTGGAAGAAGAAATGTGTTATCCTATGTGATATGTACGTGATATGCCCTGTGATATGCCCTCGTATTCATTTCCCAAACAGGTGCATATTGTGGTGGCCACTATGACACTTCACAACTTCATCCGACGACATCTCTCTCATTTAGATACGGACTTCAATATTGCTGATGATGATCCAATTATCGGCTCCCTATAATCAGCAGGATCTTTAGCTGATAATGAGATCGAGTCTACTGAATATGAAACTCAGGACGGTGTGGGTGCAACCGAGATGGCTGCTCTTAGGGAGTATATAACCGATGTTATATATGATAGCTAATACAACAAGTCTTTCTTTCCTTCATATATATGTAGATCAATTTTTATGTGTAATTTATTTTTTTTTTGGATAAGTTCTGACATTCTTTTTTGTTCTCTGTAATATAAACATGACTTCTAAGATATCAGTTACAGACAGAGGTATTTTGTGTTATTGTGGAATACCGTCTCTGTTTCTCACGTCACGTCAGTCTAATAGCTTTGGAAGACAGTTCCACATATTACACTGCCAGCAGTCATGAGAATCTGATGTTTTCCCAGATGCATAATGCAGCTGATGACAGACAACCCTAGAGTTTGAAATTAAATATTTTAATATTTCTCATTGTAGTTGTACTTATCTTTATCTTTTTTTTATTTTTTTTTATACTCACGAGAGTGTGCGAATTGTCATCTTTTGAATTGATCTGTGATGATTGTATGATTCTGCATTATATGCTTCCGTACAACTAATAAACTATTCTGAATAAGCTGTCATAAACAGTTTTATAAGACTGGCAGGAATGTCATTTAACCACCAATAAGCTAATCTGAATAAGCTGCCCAAACAGCAAGCTGAATTATTCTGATAATTTGCAGATTATCAAATTATCAAAATAATCCGCTTATCAGCAGATTATAAATAATCAACAGCTGCGCTAATCAGACAGTCGCGACTACATCGTGCTGGTTTCGGTGACGAGAGGATGAAGCAAAAAGGAAGAGGATGGTCGCACAGAAGCTAGGCCGCGATCCTGTCTGCATAAACCGCCATAATCATTGCGTTTCCAACAAGGTCGGCAGAGCGGGTGAGGAGAAAGATGAGAGTTTCAGAGGTCTAGCCCGAGCATAGCGGAGGAGAAAGATGAGAGTTTAAAAGAACCGGATCAAATCATTGCCTTCCCAACTGTTTCTAAAATCGCTGAGAATTTCCTCCCCCGCTGACGGAGGCAAACGTTAAGAGGAGGCCAAGTTCCATTTCAGGAAAATGAGAAATTTACAATTCCTTCCTGGCAATATTAAATTTCGGGTTTCATATGTATAATTTTCGAGATTTGATATTTCATATCTAAAAATCTCAAAAAAAATAAAAAAAGAAAAATCTTTCCGCCATAAATTATTTTAATTCCAGAGCTCATCTGACCGACAACCTTTGTAATTACCAACGTACCAATCACTGAGCGTAAGTATCTTGTTTTTCTCGACTAAAGAAAGAGGAGCGGCCCACAGGTCGAGGAAACTTAAAACCTACTTCCACCATTAGTGACGAACGGCTGGCCCCAACAACCACGTGCTACATGCAAGAGCTATGGTTGACTAAAGAAGTTGCACCAATTCCAATAAAAAAAATAAAAAACTCAGATGTCAGCTGCGAGCATTACCCCCAACAATTTTCCGGCCAAGAGCCACCGCCCCTCACAAGAAGAGCGTTTATGTTCTTAACCGGAGCGGCTCCGGATATATCACAGTTCTTCATCTTTCATACAATTTCAATTTAATAGACAATCAAAACAGAGCAAGCAACAGATGAACATAAATTATGATTTTTAAGAAAGATCGATCTGCACACATCCTCAGCATCATCTCCCTCCCACCAAAACTTGAATAGAAAAGCAGATTTAAGAACAAAGCATATCTACGCTGAACGGCTTTTCCACCTATTGGCCACTTCATCAAGCGCCTTATAAGATGACCCTCCTTCTACCAAAGCCACCGCCACCTCCACCTTCAATTCCTTCACCCTATTCCTTAAACCCTTCCCCTCCTCCCCTTCCATCAACTCCTTCACCACCCTCGCAATCTCCTCCCTATGAATCAACTCATCCTCCCCTTTATTCGGCCTAATAGCAATTTTCACTCCCTCAACTAACATCACAGCATTCATTGACTGTTCAGCGAACAATGGCCAAGCAATCATGGGCACGCCGTGCGTCACGCTCTCCAGCGTCGAGTTCCATCCACAGTGCGATAAAAACCCACCCGTTGCAGGGTGCGCGAGAACCTCAATCTGCGGCGCCCATGATGGCACAACAAATCCAACGCCTTGCGTGCGTTCCAAAAACCCCTCGGGTAAGTAAAACAGAGGGTTTTCTTTCGTGTGCGCGGTGAAGTAAGTGGACGAAGAGTCCTCATCACAGGGGCTTCGCACCACAAGCAGGAATCTTTGCTTGGTGGCTTCAAGCCCCATCGCAAGCTCCCCAAGCTGCTTCCTTGTTAGAGTTCCCGCCGCTTCCAAAGGACACGAAAAGAACCGACCCCTGCGGCTGCTCGTCAAGCCAGTTTAAGCATGGGGAAGACCCGCCAGCCGAACTAGCCTTTATCATCGGCCCCACAGGGTAAACCGGCGGTCGCCCCTCCTCCTTCTCAGCAAGCAACTTCGCCGACTCGGCCTCAATCGCAGAGAAGCTATTGACTAAAATCCCTTGAGCCTGCCGATAAAGCGCGGCGTGGTGAAGCATCCATTTGTAGGCGTCGTTTGAACGATCTCTTAAAGGAGTGAGGATCTCTGGTCCTGGAATCGGAATGCAGCCTGGAAGTTTTATTGGTTCTTTGAGATCCTGATAAGGGCAGTTGACGGCGGCGTTGAGAGCAGGGAGCTCGAGCATGAGTGTGAGGAACTGGAGGTTGGTGGGGATGAACATGTAGTACAGGATACCCAGATCGCGGGCTATTTCGAAGCCATCTGTGGCGAAGAAGTCGGCAAGGAAGGCGACGAGATTGGTGGAACGTTGGAGTTCGACCAAGATGGAGCGGAGGGCGGGGAGTGAGCGGATGGAGACGATGGACATTCGGGTTTCTATTCTGGCGTCGGGAGGAAGGTCGTCGAGGGGAACGGAGGGGAGGGAGATGGAGGTGATGCTGGAGGGCAGGGTGTTGAGGAAGTTTTGAGTGGCTTTGTTGTCAGAGGCGGCGAAGGTGATGAAAGTTACACTGAAGTTATAGCGTTGGACGAGGAGTTTGGCCAGTTCTGCGAGGGGGAAGAGATGACCCATTCCGGGAGTTGGGAGGACGGCGAGATGAGGTCGGTGGGATCCGGTGGCTTCCATGGCTAGAAGCTGATGAGAAATTTGATAGCTTGGGCTCTTGGCTGGGAGTTCTGTTCAGAGCACACGGATAGCCTCCTGTGGGAAGCACAACAGGAAGGTGCTATTTATATCTGTAATTGGTGTCAATGGGGCGGAATGAAAATATCATAGAAGTCACACTAGTTTTACAAATTTTTTCACATTGGTTTGTCCATTTGTAATACCTACCACGCTTTCATGAACATATACATCATCTAAATTTGGCTAGCTTTGTAGTGTCCGTGCGAGGCTAAGGGGGTGTTTTGTTTGGACATATTTTCACGTCGGACTCACGCATTTGACGGCTGGAGGTTAAAATTGTGGCATAAATTTGCGTAATATCACGACCGCAACTGTAGTCTCACGCTAGGAGGTGGTGTGTTGTGCTGCCATAAGCCTGCACGCACTAGTACTGTGCAGTGCTCTCGTGCCCTGCTCCGCTTTCTAATAAGGTACCTATGCCGATAAAGGTATCCCCACGACCATGTAGCCCCTAGCCCGCACCCCCAACCATTAACTATACAATACTTTCAAAATTAAAATTCTCAAATTAAAACATTTTTCCCACAATAACTTCAACACAACCCTAAACCCTAAATTTTGTCGTTGACCTACAAGGTAGAGAGAGAGAAAAAAAAAAACAAACAAACAAAAAGTTTCTGTATAGAACCAAATGTCAAATTCTCTCGCAAATATTGCCCGTACAACACTTTATGCCAATTCTATAGCCTATTTTGCCTTGTGGACTAAACAAATCTGTAATTCAACATAAGGAAGTTACTTTAACTATAAAAGAAAAAAGTATTAATAGTAAAAGAAAGGTAAGATGTTTTGTAAACTCCTATGAGCTAAGAATTTTCACATTAGTCTTCCCTAGTTTCAAAAGGATCCAAGCCAGTTGTCAATTGGATTGAAACTAGGGCCGTCAAAAAAGCTCGTTATTCGCGAACAGCTCGTGTTCGGCTCATTCGTTAAGTAAATGAGCTGAACACGAACAAATTTTTAAAGCAAGAATTATAAACGAGCCTAACACGAATAAGTTTTTAAAAGCTCGAATTATAAACACGCCTAACACGAACAACTCTTTGTTCGTTCGTGTCGGCTCATTTTAGCTTGAAATAAAAAATAAATAATATATATATATATATATTTATATAGTAATATATCACATATATTATTTATATAATAATATATTATATATATTTATATCAAAGTTTAAATCGTAACACCTCTTGTGGTAATGTGATTATTGTCTTTCTTTGCATACATTTGGTCGAGGTTCGAATCCAACATTTTACACTACTTTTTTCAATTTAATTTTAACGATCCAATTTCGAGCCGAACACGAATACACTGTTCACGAGCCGATTTCGAACACGAGTAATTTCGAATGAGCCTAACGCGAGCCAAGTTTGAGCTCACTCAAGCTCAGCTCGTTTACAACCTTAATTGAAACTTCATCAGGTGGGTGGTGGTAAGTATAGATATTAGACACATTGTTTGTCGAAAATGTGTTCATGTTTGGTGGCAGGCTATGACATAAGCATTATCATTAATTCGTGTAGTCACAACAAATGATCCAAGTTTTTTGGGTCTTAATTTGGAATAATCTCTGGTGTGAAGCGTGCATTATGGAGACGCACCATAACGAGATCACCTAGTTTTAAATCCTTATGCCTTCTATGAAGATCCGCTTTCTATTTATACTTATCGTTTGATTCCAACAACTTGGAATATACATATTTTAAAAGTCTTGTAGCATTAGTGACCATTTCACTAGGAATGCTCTTGCACTTTGGTAGAACTGCGAGATCAAGAGTATGGTTTAGTGGCTTAGTATAAACTATGATAAAAGGGAACTTATCTGTGGATCAAATTTGCATTGAATTATAGGTAAGTTGGGCTTGACCAATGAATTCATCCCACTATTTTGGATGATCTTGAGCTAAGTAACACAACATTTTTTCTATAGTGTGGTTTACCACTCGGTTCGACCATCTGTTTGTGAGTATTATGCGAAGCTTAACTGAAGTTTGGTTTGTAACCACAATACACGTCAAAAGTGATTAATGAATTTTACATCTCTATTCGAAGTAATGCGGTGAGGTAGCCCATGAAGGCACACAATCTCATGGAAGAATATTCGAGCGATGTGAAGTACATCTGAAGTCTTCCTGCAAGCAATACAATGTGTCATTTTTGGAAATCTATCCACTACTAACATGAGTCAGTTCTTTGCATCTTTTATACTTTAATTCTAGCAATTTATTTATTTAAATTCCAGATTTTACGGTTTTAAGAGGTTGAAATTGTAATTTTAGGTTACTAAAGGATTAAAAAATATCGCAGGAAAACAGAAACTTAGGAAAAATCGAGTCGGCATAGCCACACCTAGATCTGACATGACCACACCATTTGTGCAGCGTAGTTGATATTGCTGCTACTCTATATATGCTTAAAAATACAAGTATTTAATATTATTGCTAAAAGATTTAATTCCTCAGCAACTGACACGCCTAAAAAATGCTTGATTTTTCATATACATTTTATGCTTAATTTTAATGACATTTCTCTTTAAAGGGAGGTATTTTGCATGTTTTTGATTTTCGGTACAAGAAATGGACTTTTGGAGAAAAAAAAATAAAAACGGTGCAATTTGGAGAAAAAACGAGCAAGAAATGAAATTTTCCCCTGTCAACTTTCGATAAGTCTTTCGATGCTTAATCTCTTTTACACTTCTTACATATTTTTGAATGAGATTACACTTTAAAGGAAGGTTGCTTTCATGCTTATTTTGTAGGGCTATCTGTTAGGAACATAACACAACTGAAATGAGGTGAAACAGAGCTAAAACGGAGCGAAACGGTGGAGCTGCGCAGTCTGCTCGCCGACGGAGCCCAAAACAGTGCTGACGGCGATATTTACCCGAGAAGACCGAAAATGACAGAAAAGCTCGCCGACAGCGCCCTCAAGCCCGCCGCCGGCACCCCGCCCTCGAGCCCGCCAACGGCGCTCGGGATGACTATGGACCGACTTTTGGCGGTTATGGGCCAAATTCAACATATTTGGACGCTTTTTGGCAACTCTTCAATCTTCATCCCTACGCTTTAAAAGAATGAATTTAGATTAGAAAAAGTAGGTTTTGTGTGAGAGGAATGTTAGGAAACGTGTGAAGAAAGTGTAGGGTTTTTAGAATAGGAGTAGAAATATAGATTTCTACCCTTTTGGAGAGATCGGAGAGGAGATTTTGAGAGAATTTGTAAGGAGTTGTTCTAGCATTGCATGGATCGGCGGGAGACATTGTGGGAGAGATATTCGTCTTTCTTTCAAAGGAAAAAAGCTAAGTATTGTGTTCTTCATTTGATTTTTGTAAACAATTATCTGGTGAATTTTCTTTGGTTAAATGAAGTTTCCATTGTGTTTTCTTCGTGCTTTGTGATTCTTGTTTGGAAATAATGGTACGAGAAGATCATATCGTTGTTTTCATTTTACTTTTCTTTTGTAATGAGTAGAATTCATGTTTAGGATTTTGTGATGCATGTTAGAAGTGGTTTTAATTATAAATGTGATGGTTTTTACTTGTACTTTATTTACATTACAATAAAGGCCTGTTGTACTATTAAAATTAGTTGTAGTTGCATTAATACACGAGAGGGCTGTGTAATTCTCAACAAAATAGAACCACATTCAGATTCCATGGATGGTTAAGTTCATGGGAGTTGAATGCAAATAAATAGAGAAATATACTTTGATGGGTGTAGAATTGGAGATTTTAGGGTGACAGACTAAAATCCCCAATTCG
>NW_018250720.1:22600-23592 GCF_001263595.1 Phalaenopsis equestris | reverse complement strand
AAAGGGTTATCTTTAGAATTAATATTTGCATTTAGTTATAGTTACTATCTTTACATTTAATATTTGCATTTAGGAGTAGTTGCTAGATAAAACATCATTTTAATCGACATTTCAAACTAAGGACTAATTGTAGTAGATTAGAATTTGACTGAGGATCTCTTACCTCGCTTCCCTGTTGGATCGATAAACGAAAATCCACTAGAGCCCTGTATTAATTGAGCGATATGTATACTTGCATTTGAAATTGTGACTTTACAAAATCATTATAAATATATAAATCTTGGTTCATAAATTCTTGCATATTAAAAGTTGCATCAATTTTTTGGCGTCATTGTCAGGGGCTTAAATCTTCTAGTAGTGGTGCAAATTCTTGTATTTTTAGGTATATCAAAAAGTCGCTGTTAAGTTTTTGGCACCGTTGTCGGGGAAGCTTCAATAATAACTTTAGGAGAATTTTAATTGAAGTAATTAGGCTTAGACTTGGAAAACTATAGTGTCGTAAAAACTGTTTTGTGTGAAAAGTGTTTTTATATGAAAAAGTGTTGTGAAAAAAGAAAAAAAATTATTTTTATGAAAAATAAGGTGTTCGTGAAAATTTTTTGTTGTGTTGAATATATTTCATCTGTTATTTGTTTAATTGTTAATGTATTATTTGTTGTGCTGCATATGCGAAACAAAGGGTCTGCAGGACTTGTGCCTTATGATCCCAAGTTTAGAAAAGAAAAAAATAAAAATACAAGGATGACTCGAAAAACTAGAAATGGAAATGAAAAACTTTTAAAATAATAACTTGGAAAATCATCATACTTCATTGAGGGATAACGTAAATCCTACGACAGATGAAATTCACTCAAGTATACAAAACCCTGTCGTAGAAGCTGACTCGTTTGAAATAAATCCTGAGATTATCCAACTAGTGTAGAATAATCAGTTTAGGGGAACTTCTTTGGAGGATCCCTATTTACACTTATCAAATTTTATAGAACTTTGTG
>NW_018250720.1:22006-22294 GCF_001263595.1 Phalaenopsis equestris | reverse complement strand
GGAGGAGTTAACTCAGAAATTCCTAACTAAGTATTTTCCACCTTCAAGGACTACTAAACTTAGAAAAAATATTATCTCATTTTGTCAGTATGAAGGGGAATCAATATACGAAGCTTGGGAAAGATTTAACAAACTCCTAAGAAAGTGTCCACACCATGCTCTACCTGATTGGTTAATCATTATAACTTTTTATAATGGGTTAGTAGAATCCCTTAGGTTTATAATTGATGTTGCTGTTGGTGGATCATTAATGTCAAAACCATTTGATGAAGCATATGGGTTAATTGA
>NW_018250720.1:15582-21920 GCF_001263595.1 Phalaenopsis equestris | reverse complement strand
GCAATTCTTGCATCTCAGGTTGCTGCAATATCAAGGAAGTTGGACCAATTTGGAATGAACCAGCCTCAACTCACTCCAGCAAGTGAGGAAAGTTCATTAGGGCATATGATTGATTCTAACTTATCATATGAGACTTTAAATACCATAAACAACCCGTATTCTAAATTTTACAACTCAGGTTGGAAGAACCATCTCAATTTTAACTGGTGTCATACTACTTGGGGTGGAAACGAACAATGGGAAAACCATCATGCGAATCCTAATGGGAGTTGGAATAATCAGGGGAACACAAACCATAGACCTTCATATCCGCCGGACTCTAACAGTGATCAACAATTTGAGGATAATAAGATGTCTATGGAAGAAGTGGTACTTCAAATAGAAAACCGTTTGCATAAGTAAAAATATTGTGATTAACAACATAGAGAATCAACTGGGACAAATTGCTAATTCACTTAGCAATAGACCTCAAGGAACACTTCCTAGCAACATTGAGATCAAACCTAAAGAGAACGCTAAACAACAAGTAGACACTGTCCGATTAAGAAGTGGAAGATAGATAAAGTATGTGATTAGAAAAGAGAAAGTTGTGAGAGAAATAAAGGAAACTAAAAGACCTAAAGAACATTTTTCTAAGGATCTGGCAAAATTAATATCTCCAACTAAAATTAATTTAGAAAGACCACCACCTCTATTTCCTCAAAGACTTAGACAACATGAGTTGGATAAATAATTTTCAAAGTTCATGGAAGTACTTAAGAAATTAATGATAAATATTCTTTTCGCTGAAGCTTTGGAATAAATGCCAAGTTATGCAAAGTTCATGAAGGAGATATTAAACAAGAAAAGGAATTTTGGGGATTATGAGACAGTTTCACTAAGTGGGGAGTGCGGCGCTATACTTCAGAAAAAGCTTCCTCAGAAACTTAAAGGTCCTTGTAACTTAACAATTCCTTGTGTAATTGGAGAAAGATTATGTGGAAAAGCTTTATGTCATATAGGATCAAGCATTAATGTGATGCCTTTATCTATGTTTAAATGGTTAGGTTTAGCCAATATTTCTCCCACAACTGTAACTCTTCAGTTAACTGATCAATCTATCATTTATCCAAAAGGGGTTACAGAAGACGTGCTTGTTAAAGTGGATAAATTTATCTTTCCTATGGACTTTATTGTATTAGATATGGAGGAAAATAAAGATATTCCCTTTATTTTGGGTAGACCTTTTCTTATTACTGGGCAAGCTATGATAGATGTGCAAAAAGGAAAGTTAACTATGAATATTAATGACCATGAAACCACTTTTGATGTTTTAAGGGCTGTGAAATATCCAGCTGAGAGAAATGATGATGATTGTTTTTGGATGGATGAAATTGATTATCTAAATAAAAACCATTTCCAAAAGAGTTTTGAAAATAAGTTAACAGATGAGATCAAAATGGGCTTTAATGATGAGTCTAAAATGTTGTTTAAGGAAGACTGTATGTATGTTCAAGAGAGGTGTGAAATGATGGACGTTACCAAAAATAGTAAACTTTTTATTCCATCTGTTGAGAAATCTCATGAACTTAAGATGAATGTACCCTATACTATTTTAAAGTCTACAAATTTAGGGAATTCATCTACAACACCAGTCTTTATATCTTTAGATTTAACTCAATCATAAGAAAAACCTGAATTGAATGATGAACAAAATAAAATTATTGAACTAAGACTTGGAAGAGAATTTGAGGATATATTTCAAAAAAACTTTGAGTTGAGAAAAGAGGATAAGGATATTAAAAGACCAATGAAAGAAATTCTTATGGTATCAGAAAAAATTATTTCCTCAACTAAGATAGATATAGAAAGACCACCTCCACCATTTACTCAGTATCGAGGGGAAGAATTGGAAGATAACTTGAAACAGAAGAGTAACATAGAAGAATTTGATCCAGAATCTGAATTATCTAGAGAGAATCTAATCCAAAATTTGGGAGATCTTGAATTATCATATAAAGATCCATTTCTTATAAATTTCAAGGATGATATTAATATGCAAATTGAGAAAATTACTAGAAGAATATTGGATCTAGAAAGAAGAGAGGAACAAGGATAACAAGGATATGAATCAATATGAAATGGAAGAGCTGAAAGAAAAATTTAAATTCGAGGACTTTGTAGGAATCCCAGGATCTGGAAAAAATTGGGCTATTGATCAAGGATTACTTAATTGGAATTTTGATCGAGCTGGAATCATTTGTCCGACTAGCAACGTTAAATCAAGCGCTTTATGGGAGACAACCCATTTATGGGCGCTTTATGGGAGACAACCCATAGTTATTTGTGTGGTTTGATTTAGTATGCTTAAGAGTCATGATTGTTAGTGTTGTATTGTGTTTGCTTTAGTGTGGATTGATCAGTTTCCTTGATGTTTGGTAGATATTTGGATTGTAAGTGGTTTGATTTACTTTTTGTGTGTCATGAGGGAGATGATTCATTAAATTCTTTTTATTGTTAAACTTGTATGTTCGCTTGTTGTAGTTGGATTGACGAGTCCACTATAACTCGGGTCTCACCCGAACTTGAGTTTTACAAAAGACTATGAATTTTTACAGCGATAGTGCCATCTCAAATTTGTTACTTCCTTTCTTGGACTTTATTTTCATTTGATAGGAGTCGCGAACCTATTTGATGACTAACTTATGGATGATTTTACACTGTACTTATAATTGCTAGAGGTGCTTAATTATTGGGATATGGTGATGTCTGGTGTTGGTGCTGCTCGAGAACCAATATATCAGAATTCTTATCTTTGGGATTAGAATCTATAAAATCATTTATATGCACCCAATATAATATATTTGTGTAGGGATTCCGTTAGAAATTGGAAGTAAGTTAGTGAGATGCAATGAGATGGAGGAAGAATTGACCTCATTTATCTTGTTTGTGTGTTTGTGTTTGTGTTTGTGTTACAATTTATAAGACTTGAAGACCATTTTTATATTCCAACGCTGATCCATGCGATGCTAATTAGAAGTTTGTTTAGTTAATTTAATTCTAGCGTGCTTAGTTTAGATTTACTTTATAATACATGCTTTCTATCCTAATAAATAATTGTAGATGCTTTTGATAGAAATTTGTGGTAGATAGAATTTCAAAATTGTTTTTCTTCCTACTTATATTTTTGCACTAAATTTTATACATACTAAAAATGGTGTTTGAGGGTAGGAAGAATAATGAAATTTTAAATTGAATATACTTCCTTTTAGTTTAATATTATTGCAAGCATGTTTCAGGCTTAATTTACTTACTCATGTTGTCATTCCATCCTGATTATGCATGTATAGAAATTTGATAGGATGTCTAGTAGATTCAATCACTTTTCCTTTCTGCTACATTTTATGGAATTAAATTGTAAAATATTTAAAAATTTAAGTTTGGGGGGAGAAAGAAAAATAACTTTCAAAGTTAACTTTATTTGTCCTCAGTAATCTGTATTTGATTTGATATCACTTTTAAAATGACTTGTTGCATGTGGTGTTATAATTAGGTTACTATAACTTTGATTTTAGGAATGTTAGAAAAATAATTTAGTTGAAATCCTTTATGAAGAAACTGTTCTAGAGTTAAGATATTTTGTAGGAAACTTTAGGAAAATGATTTTGCTATTTATGGTAGAAAGGAGTTGAATATTTAAAAAGCTGAGATTCTTAGATTTATACTTATTGAGAATTGAGCCTTTATTGAAACTTTTTTCAAACTAATACTTACACTTTTAAAAAGTGAAGGAAAGTTTTGAGTTTTGGACTTTAGAAAGAGGATAGTGAAATTCAAAATTATTAAAGGTCTATCCAGATATAGTAATTCTCACAGAAAAAAAAAGAAAAAAAAGGCATTAAAAATATTTTAAAAGAAAAGAAAAAGAAAGGATTGAAAAACAATCCATAAAGAAAAAGAAAAGAAAAAGAAAAGTCAAAAGAAATTATATGAAGAGAAGCTTGAGGAGGAGCCTAATAAAAAATTGGTTTCACTTGAATCTTTTTTAAATGAAAAGACTTAGAAACAATCCTAAGCTTATTCTTATTTAAAGGTATTGGTCAAATTGGTATAGATAAGGTGCTTAAATTTTATTTTTATACTTTCTATGAATCTTTAGTTTGACAAGTTTCAATAACTTTTGAAGTAAATAGAAAATCGGGATTCCTAAGTTGAATATGAGATATTCTTACACTCTAGTTCTAGGTTGATTTGCAAGAATTTCTCCTAAGTTACACTATAACATTTTTAAGACAAAATTATAGGAAACTCTACTGAAACCCACAACCACAAGTTAACATATTTGGCTTTTAAAGTTATAGTGTTACTTGAGGACAAGTAACAGTTAAGTTTGGGGGACTTGACACACCTAAAAAATGCTTGATTTTTCATATACATTTTATGCTTAATTTTAATGATATTGCTCTTCAAAGGAAGGTATTTTGCATGTTTTTAGTTTTTCAGTACAAGAAATGGACTTTTGGAGAAAAATAAACAAAAACGGTGCAATTTGGAGCAAAAACGAGCAAGAAATGAAATTTTGCCCTGTCACCTTTCGATAAGTCTTTCGATGCTTAATCTCTTTTAAACTTCTTGTATATTTTTGAATGAGATTACACTTTAAAGGAAGTTTGCTTTCATGCTTATTTTGTAGGGCTATTTGTTAGGAACACAACGCAACTGAAATGGGGCGAAACGGAGCTAAAACAGAGCCAAACGGGGTGAAACGATGGAGCTACGCAGTCTGCTCGCCGACGACGCCCAAAACGGCGCTGATAGTGAGATTTACCAGAGAAGACCGAAAAATGACAGAAAAGCTCGCCGCCCGCCCGGCAGCGCCCCCGAGCCCGCCGACGGCGCCCGGGACGACTATGGACCTACTTTTAGCGGTTATGGGCCGAAAATCAACGTATTTGGACGCTTTTTGAAAGGACATTTGTGACAACTCTTCAAACTTCATCCCTACACTTTAAAAGAACGAATTTAGATTACAAAAAGTGGGTTTTGTGTGAGAGGAATGTTAGCATAAGTGTGGAGAAAGTTTAGGATTTTTAGAATAGGAGCAGAAATGTAGATTTCTACCCTTTTGGAGAGATTGTAGAGGAGATTTTGAGAGAATTTGTAAGGAGATGTTCTAGCATTGCATGGATTGACGGGAGACTTTGTGGGAGAGATATTCGTCTTTCTTTCAAAGGGAAAAAACTAAGTATTGTGTTCTTCATTATCTTTTGATTTTTGTAAACACTTATCTAGTGGATTTGCTTTGGTTAAATGAAGTTTCCGTTGTGTTTTCTTCGTGCTTTGTGATGAGCTTCTCTTAATCTCTCTTCTTGTTTGGAAATAATGGTATGAGAAGATTATACCGTTGTTTTCATTTTACTTTTCTTTTGTATTGAGTAGAATTCATGTTTAGGATTTTGTGATGCATGTTAGAAGCGGATTTAATTCTTAATGTGATGGTTTTCACTTGCACTTTATTTACATTAAATATAAAAATCTGTTGTAGTGTTAAAATTCATTGTAATTGTATTAAGACCCGAGAGAGCTGTGTAATTCTCAACAAAGTAGAACCACATTCAGATTCCATGGATGGTTAAGTTCATGGGAGTTGAATGCAAATAAATAGGGAAATATACTTTGATGGGCGTAGAATTGGAGATTTTAGGGTGATAGACTAAAATCCCCAATTCAGTCCTATTGTTTGAGTACTAAAGGAGAGATGTTAGCCCTGAGGAGAGAGGAACGTGGGAGCTCCGAAGTGAGAGCCGGTATCCTTCCAGCCTAGGCACAGATTTAGTAAACAAGCATAAGATTAGTCAATGTTCTTTATGCCTGGACCAAAGGGTAAAGAATATGATTGCTCCTATTTGGCACATACATTATTTAATGCATCTCATTCATTTACATTATCCGATTTATTGCATAAGAATCCTAGTTTTTATTATCTCAAATCTCAAAATTCTCCAAACCAATTCATCCAAAAAGGGTTATCTTTAGAATTAATATTTGCATTTAGTTATAGTTACTATCTTTACATTTAACACTTGCATTTAGGAGTAGTTTCTAAATAAAACATCATTTTAATCGAAAAGCATCAGTTTAATCGACATTCCAAACTAAGGATTAATTGTAGTAGATTAGAATTTGACTGAGTACCTCTTACCTCGCTTCCCTATGGGATCGATAAACGGGACTCCACTAGAGCCCTGTATTACTTGAGCGATACGTATACTTGCGTTTGAAATTGTGACTTTACAAAATTATTATAAATATATAAATCTGGATTCATAAATTCTTGCATATTAAAAGTTGCATCAAGT
>NW_018250720.1:14224-15370 GCF_001263595.1 Phalaenopsis equestris | reverse complement strand
AAATAAATATGTAATTTTAACAAACTCTTAATTAACTAAATCTACTAATAAAGTTTCTAATGTGAAATTCAATATATAAGAAAGCATCATTCTCCTTGTCAAGAAATTAAAGTGAATGGATAAAGTGAATTAATTCAAATTGTATTGTGTCAAATGGGAGCATACCTATTCTTTACCCTTTGGTCCAGGTATAAAGAACATTGACTAATTCTATGCTTGTTTACTGAATCTGTGGACTAATTCTATGCTTGTTTAGTGAATTAATTCTAAAGAACATTGACTAATTCTCTAGGATACCGGCTCTCACTTCGGAGCTCCCACGTTCCCCTCGCTTGAGGGCTAACATCTACACTTCAGCACTCAAACGATAGGACCGAATTGAAAATTTTAGCCTATCAATCTAAAATCTCCAATTCTACGCCCGATAATTTTATTTCCCTATTTATTTGCACCCAACTTTCAAGTATTTATTTGCACCCAACTTCCAAGGGCTTTGACCTCCCTGAATCTTGGATGTAATCTTCACTTTAGTTGTAAATCTCAACGTATTTTAACAAATCAATTGGCCAGATTGAAAGTAAATTAAGATCGAAGTGAAAAGATCATCACAACTTCTTTAAAACTTTCATGGCTCAACCAATTCAAATCACCATTTCACAAATCTTAAGACAAGGAGAAAGACAGAGAAAACTACTCAAAACTCATGGGGAAGATATGACAAAACTCGAAATTTATATATAAAAGCAAAGTCATACAAACTACAACAAGTAAATAACACTTATCTCTAACTTATCCCCAAGCAAACTCCTCAAAGTTCCTCTGAATCTCTTTCTTTCTTTACAATACACAGAATTCTTCTTTGAAGCGGCAAGGAGGAAGAAATCTCTCACTTTCCCTCCACTCTTACAATCTCTTGAAGAATTCCTCACAATTTAACCCTAAATTGGAATCTCTACACACTACTATAACTCTTGGAAGTTGTTCGAATCTTTGAAATCCTAGAACTCCCTCTCAATTTTCGGCCAAAATCTTCTTTTAAAGTTGTAGAAGAGTTTTTCCAAGAGTTGCCTAAGCATCCCTTTAAAAATCGTCCACATTCAATGCACCTTTTGAAATAACCACCGATCTTGCCGTCGGCAGCCTCGC
>NW_018250720.1:6742-14190 GCF_001263595.1 Phalaenopsis equestris | reverse complement strand
CTGGAGTCTCGGGAAAATCTCACCGTCGGCGCCGTTGGGCTCGCCGTCGGCGCCTTAGTTTAATTCTTCATATTTTGTTCCTTTTAGCTCCAAATTATCTCCTTTTTGCATCTTTTTTCTCCAATAACCATAATTCATCATACCTACAACAAAACATCAAAAATACATTTCCTTAAAGTGCAATATTATCAAAAATAGTGTAAAATAAGTATGAAAATCTCAACATATTTTTCTTTGGTCAATACGCCTAAAAATGTACTATTTTCATGCTTTATTTTATAATGATATTGCACTTTAAAGGTATATTTTCTTATGTTTTTGGTTGTAGGTACATCAGATTGAAGAATTTGGAGTGATTGGAGCAAAATGAACAAAAATGGACCAAAACGGAGCAAACTGGAGCAAATCGGGTCGAATCAGGGCACACCGGAGCCATGGGGACCAAAACCGGGCACCTTAAGTGCCTGTGCCCGGTGCTTAAGAACCCAAATATGGCGCTTAGGTGCCACCAGACAGAGAGGGGTTTAAGCGCTCCAGAATCGACAGGGCACACCGGAGCCATGGGGACCAAAACCGGGCACCTTAAGTGCCTGTGCCCGGTGCTTAAGAACCCAAATATGGCGCTTAGGTGCCACCAGACAGAGAGGGGTTTAAGCGCTCCAGAATCGACACTTAGGCGTCGAAGACGGTTTTCAACATATCTTCTAGATTATATATCAACTTTGAACTATTTTTGAAGTGTTGCTCCATGTGTCTCTTGAGGAATTCTTTGGAAAAGATAAAATGGACTCTAAATAAGAATTTGAGGTGGTTATAAAGAGTTTTGAAGAGGCACTTCAAGCACCATTAGAAAGATTCAATGAATATGGACAGTTTTGAAGAGACACTTAAGAATCTCTTAGGAAATTATAAATAAGGCTTGGAAATGCCTTTAAAAGAACTCCTGGACTCTTGAATCAATTCAAATAGGAGAAGAAGACTTGGAGAAGAGGAAGAAGGCTTGGGCGTGAGCCCCAAGTGGGGTGACAAGGTAAGGGAGAAAGAGAGAGAGAGGGAGAGAGATTTCTTCTTTTCATTTCACTTTGTTCTTGGAGAGGATTGTAAAGAGATTGCATTTGTTATACAAAGAGAGTTTTATTTTCATATAAGATAAGTATTTTCATTTTATTTTGATTTGAATCTAGTAATTTATTTGTATGGTTTCAAAGTCTTATTCAATGAAAATTTCTTGTTATTTCTTAATGTGTTGTGAGTAGTTTTCTTTACTCTACCCTCTTATAATGAATTAGTATGCATGTGTAGGATATAGAATTGAGTAGAGTGAGAATATATTGTGATGATTTTACTTTATTCTTCATTTACATGTAAATTTTATCAATTTGCATGTTAAAATCTATTGTGAGAACATATAAGATCTGAGATGGTATTGTCTCAATCAATCAATCAATTGTGGTAGAATCACATGAGATTGTATATATGAGAATGTAGTCCATATAGTTGAGTGCAAATAAATAGAGAAATAATCTTTAATGGGTGTTGAATTAAAGGACTTTAGAGTGAAATGCTAAAGCTCCCTAATTTGGTCTATTTTTTTAGGTTTTGATGCGAGATATTAGCCTCCAAGTGGAGGGATAAGATGGAACTCTAGAGTGAGACCTAGTATCTTCCCTGTCTAGCCCGTCTTCAGAACTATTCAAAATTTAGATTAACCAATGTTCTTTATAGCATCTCTAGTAAGGGTAAATAATATAATTTCTCCTATTTGTCACAATCTCTCTCACTACTTGTTTTACTTTTACACATGTCACTAATTTCATCGTATGAGGAAGAGTACTTTTAATATATTAAACCCCATTTTTTGATTTTCACTAAGTAGGAATAGAATTAGTATTATAGTGATAATCGTAGGATATAATCAAAATCAAACCTTTATCTACCTTCCAAGCTAGGGTGTGTTGTGGGTTGTTTTTTTCTATAGTAGAACTTCTCTTGAAAGCCACCGTGATTAACCTCAATCTCAATGGGATCGATATTTGGGGCTTAATTAAAAAGTTTTATATTACTTGATAATGATACATATATTTGTGTAGAGTCCCTAAAAATATAATTGAAAGCTTACTTTGTGTGGGATCAAGTTTGGGATCAAGTTTTTGGTGTCATTACTAGGGATAAAATCTTCAAATAGTGGTATCAACTTCATAGATTCTTGCATATAAAAAAATGTCGGGATCAAGTTTTTGGCGCCGTTGCCGGGGATCGCGACGGTTGATCTTGACTTTTAGGAGAATTTTAGTTGAAGTAATTAGGCTTAGACTTGGAAAACTGTAGTGTCGTAAAAACTGTTTTTGTGTGAAAAGTATTTTTTGTATGAAAATGTGTTGGGAAAAAAACTATTTGTATGGAAAACAAGGTGTTTGTGAAAATGTTTTGTTGTGTTGAATATATTTTTTGTTTTATTTGTTTAGTTGTTAATGTATTATTTGTTGTGTTATGTATGCGAAATAAAGGATCTGCAGGACTTGTACCTTATGATCCCGAGATAGAAAAAAGAGAAAAAATCAAAAAACCAAAAAGGACGTGAAAAACTAGAAATGGAAATGGAAAACATTCAAAATAATAACTTAAAAAATCATCATAAATCATTGAGCATAAATCATTATAAATCATTGAGGGATTATGGAAATCCTATGACAGATGAAATTCACTCAAGTATACAAAGCCCTGTCGTAGAAGCTGACTCGTTTGAACTAAATCTAGAGATTATCTAATTGGTGCAGAACAACCGGTTTGAGGGAACTCCTTCGAAGGATCCCTGTTTACACTTATCAAGCTTTCTAGAACTTTGTGCTACATTTTTTTATAATGGCATGTCAGACGATACTGTTAGACTGAGAATTTTTCCTTTCCCACTAAGGGATAAGGCTAAAACGTGGTTATACTCATTAGCGTCTGACTCTATTAAAAATTGAGATAAAAATTGAAAAATTGAGAGGAGTTAACTCAGAAATTTCTAGCTAAGTATTTTTCACCTTTAAGGACAACTAAACTTAGAAACAATATTATCTAATTTTGTCAGTATAAAGCGGAATCAATTTACGAAGCTTCGGAAAGATTTAAGGAAGAAAGTGTCCACACCATGCTCTGCCCGATTGGTTAATCATTCAAATTTTCTACAATGAGTTAGTAGGATCCCTTAGGTCTATAATTGACGTTGCCGCTGGTGGATCATTAATGTCAAAATCATTTGATGAAGCATATGCATTAATCGAAGAAATGACTACAAATGATTTTCAATGGTCCTCTACAAGGGTAAATCCTAAAAAGGCAGTCAATGTTCATGATATAGATGCAATTACAATTCTTGTATCTCATGTTACTACAATATCAAGGAAGTTGTACCAATTTGGAATGAACCAACCTCAATTTGCTCCATTTAGTGAGGAAAGTTCATTAGGGAATATGATTGACTCTAACTTATCATATGAGACTTTAAATACCATAAACAACCTATATTCTAACTTTTACATCTAACATATTCTAACTTTTACAACCCAGGTTGGAAGAATCATCCTAATTTTAACTGGTATCATACTAATTAGGGTGGAAACCAACAATGGGAAAATAATCATGCAAATCCTAATGAAAGTTGAATAATCAAGTGAACACAAACTATAAACCTTTATATCCACCAGAATCTAACAATTATAAAAAATTTGAGGATAAGAAGATGTCAATAGAAGAAGTGGTATTGCAAATGGAAAACCAGTTGCAAAGTCAAAATGCTACGACTAGAAACATAGATAATCAATTGGGATAAATTGCTAATTCACTTAGCAATAGACCCCAAGGAACACTTCCTAGCAATACTGAGATCAACCCTAAAGATAAAAATGATGAACAAATAGATGTTGTCCAATTAAAAAGTGAAAGAGATATTAGGGATGTGGTTAGAAAAGAGAGAAGTTGTGAGAGAAATAAAGGAAACTAAAAGACCTAAAGAACATGTTTCTAAGGATCTGAAAAATTTAATATCTCCAAATAAAATAAATTTAGAAAGACCACCACCTCCAATTCCTCAAAGACTTAGACAATATGAGTTGGATAAACTATTTTAAAAGTTCATGGAAGTACTTAAGAAGTTAACGATAAATATTCCTTTCGCTGAAGCTTTGTAACAGATGTCAAGTTATGCAAAATTTATGAAGGAGATATTAAATAAGAAAATGAAATTTGGGGATTACGAGACAGTTGCACTATGTGAGGAGTGCAACGCTATATTTCAGAAAAAGCTTCCTAAGAAACTTAAAGATCCTTCTAGCTTAAAAATTTCCTGTGTATTTGCAGAAAGATTATGTGGAAAAACTTTATGCGATTTAGGATCGAGCATTAATGTGATGTCTCTATCAATATTTAGAATGTTAGGTTTAGCCGATATTTCTCCCACTACTGTAACCCTTCAGTTAACTGATCGATCTATCATTTATCCAAAAGGAGTTATGGAAGATGTGCTTGTTAAAGTGGATAAATTTATCTTTCCTATGGACTTTATTGTAGTAGATATAGAGGATGATAAAGAAAATCCAATTATTTTGGGGAGACCTTTTCTTATTACTAGACAAGCTATGATATATGCACAAAAATGAGAGTTGAGTATGAATATTAATGATCATGAAACCACTTTTGATGTTTTAAAGGCTATGAAGTATCCAACTGAGAGAAAAGATAATCATTATTTTTGGATCGACGAAATTGATTATCTAGGTAAAGACCATTTCCAAGAAAGTTTTGAGAGTAAGTTAACAGATGAGATTGAAATGGACTTTCATGATGAGTTGAAAACATTGTTTAAAGAAGACTGTATCTATGTTCAGGAGAGGTGCGAAATGATGGACGTTGCCAAAAATCGTAAAATTTTAATTCCATTTGTTAAAAAATCTCACAAACTTAAGATGAATGTACCCCATACAATTTTAAGGCCTACTTATTTAGGGAATTCATCTACACCACTAGTCTTTATATCTTCAGATTTGTATCTTCAGTCTTTATATCTTCAGATTTGACTCAATCACAAGAAAAACCTAAATTGAATGATGAAATCAGTAAAAGATCTCCTAAGAAAGACTTATTCAAAATCACTGAATGGCATATTCCATGGTATATAGACAAAATGAATGAGATTATAATGCTGGGGCAACCAGAGTAAGCATTGGATACATCGAGTCATCGATATTAGGCCAAAAGCTTTGTGGGAGTGAACCCATGGTTATCTTTGATATCTATTTTTTCTCTTTTTTTTAGTTTATGTTGGATTGGATAATAGTGAGATGGTGGACTTTGATCCGTGTTTGATGTGTAAGAGTGGAAATTCCTTCATCAATGAGGTAATTCCTTCATCAAGACTAGATTTGTATATGATTTATGGTAGTAGCAAGTTGACGAGTCTGTTACGACTTAGTTCTCAACAGAAGTTGAGCATTACCTTAAAGCATGTAGAGTTTAGACTTAGGTCACTCCATGTCAACTGTATTACTTCCTTTATATGACTTTGTCATCACTGAGTAAGGTCATGAACTTACTAAGTGAACAACATTTGGATGAACTGCACTATTTTTATTCACCAGATTGTGTATACCTTGGACTTAGAGTAACCCTGAAATTGGCAACACATGAGGAAATTCTAGTCCATGGGTGATAACGATATAAGGTTTTTATAATACACCCACATTATTAGTGTAGTTTCTTCCATTACAAATTGAAAGTAAGGAGGGGAAATGTGAGTAAAAGGGAGATTGAATTAACCTCAGTTGTTGTTTGTTTATGAATCTGTGAGTTTATATATTGGAGTTTGTGTGTCTTTGTATGTGAGTCAAGTTGAATGAGTCATTGGAGATGACAAAACTTATCTTAATATCTTAAACTTGTTAGCATCTAGCAATTCATTTATAAAGTTTAAATTGTGTTCGTATTTAATTTTTAGTTTGTATCTGTTCTACTATTTAAAATTCCTTCATAGTGTTATATCAAGCAATTTTAGGCTATATTTACTTTCTACTGCAATGTTCTACCATGTGTTATTTGTTGATATTTTTGTAGGATGTGTAGTAAATTGTAGAAGTGATCTTTCCCTACCGCATATTTTTGTACTTCATTGTTACTCATGTTTGAGCTTAAGTTTGGGGAAGAAAGAAAAATGTTTCAAATTTAAACCTTACTTGTTTACAAAAGTACTGTAAATAAATTTCTATTTTATTTATAATGATTATTGTTATGTGGAGTCATATTAAGGATGTTAGAATTTGAAGTATAGAAATGGAGTAGGAGAACTTAGTTGATATTTTTAGTGAAATGGGTGTACCTAGAGCTAAGGATATTTAGTGGAGAACTTGGGAAAATGAATAACTATCTTTAGTAGGAAGAATTGTATTTTTGAAAAATAAAGGATTCTTAGAATGTTTATTTTCAAACATTTCTGGCTCTTTTAAAAAGTATTTAAAAAAATAAATATATCTTTTCAAGTGAAAGCAAGTGATGAGTTTTACTTTAGAGGAGGATAATGGAATTCAAAATTATTTAAGGATTTCTCCAGATATAGTAGTCCTCACATAAAAAAAAAGAAAGAAATAATAATAGATCAAAAAGATCCAAAAAAAAAGAAAAAAAAGATGCAAAAAAAAAGAAATTGAGGAGAAGCTTGAGGAGATGTCCTAATCAAAAAGTGGTTTCACTTGAGTCTTTCTAGAGTAAAGAACTTAGAACAATCCTAAGCTTGCCTATTATACTTATATTAGCAAAAATAATTTTTAAGAGAGTTCTTAAGTCTAGAAAGTAAAATTCATAGGATTTGAAGTTTGAAAAATCTGCATGTATTTCAGAATTAGATAAGAAAACAAATTCCCAAGTTTGATGATAAATATTTTAGACCCTGGGCTAGTCTGATTCACTAAAAGTTCTTCTAATTTGAACTATCAAAATTTTAGAACAAAATTTTAGCAATTTTAATGGATGACCATTTAACTCTAATCTACATAAATTATTTTAAAAATGTCGTATTACTTGAGGACAAGTAATGTTTAAGCTTTGGGGATTTTGATACGCCTAAAAAATGTACTATTTTTCATGATTTATTTTATAATGATGTTGACCTCACTTTTGGTTGAGGTCTAGAAACTTCTTTAGTAGCCTGGGTCTAGCCATAGGACTTTCCTATTGACTAGTCTTAGAAAACTAGAAAAGGTACCCTCACCATTAGAAACTCAAAACTCTTTTCTTTACTCGACTTGAAGTTCCACATATTGTTCCTAACCTCTAATATTTAGAAGGTAAGATCATTATGGGGGAGCTCAAGAAGAGTTCCTATAGGGTTACTTGGCCTTAGGATTGACCCTGGGTATTGATTTGAAGCTAAGGTACATTATACCCTTACCATATCTTCACAATACACTAACTAA
>NW_018250720.1:0-505 GCF_001263595.1 Phalaenopsis equestris | reverse complement strand
GATTTTTGCTTTCAAAGATGGTTTGAACCTTGCTTTCAACAAAGATGAGATACCGCAAGGTGGAATAATTGACTTTGATATGAAATTTGATGATGTTAATATAGAATATGAAAATCCACTAATGGATGCTGTCAAAGAACGAGAAAAAGAGGGATTTCCCTCATTACTCAAATTCAGCACAAAGATTCCCTCTTCCTCAAAAGGGAAAGAAGCCGTCCAAGAACAAGATCTAATGGAGGGGCCAAGCCGCCGTCTGCCCTCCATGGTGGCTACTACAGCCGGACATTTGATAATGGGTGGGGGAGGATGAAGAGAAAATACCTTTCGTTCGTTGCCGGAGAACTCAGCGAAGAAATGCCGACCAGAAAAAACAAAGAGCTTTGGCCAAAGCCAGGAAAGAAAAAGAAAAGTTGTTTGCAATCCCAGAGGGGTACATATGTAATGTCAACGTGAAGGAATCTTCTGATAGTCTGTCATTGACAGAAGAGTAAGTACAATCGAGACA
>NW_018250719.1:0-1377 GCF_001263595.1 Phalaenopsis equestris | reverse complement strand
GATTGTAAATTTTTCATGCCTCACTGGCATTATGTCTACGATCCATCTTAATTGTGATGATGTTTCATTTGTAATTTGCCAATGTTGTGATGAAAGCCTGTTAAAAATTTGCAACAGTTATTATGACTGAAAAGTTTTTCAGTAATTATGAAATTTTTAGTGTCAATCTCAGTCTCGCTTGGTAGAGTAAATCCGCCATACTGAATGACATGAGAAAGGAGGACTTCATAGTGAAGGTATTGAAAACTCGAGGTTTGATAGGATCCATTTAGAAGGATACTTCTAGTACACATTAGTACTCTCATATAAGTTTCTATTTTCTTTTGGGTTTCATGCATCAGAAAAGTTTGACCAACTGTTGGATAATTGACTCAGCCATTGATCCATGACTCACAACTCAGTATCTCAGCTCTTACACTCCATTTTTTAGAATTAACAAACATTTTATTGTTCGAAGTGATGGTGATATGGATGGGGATGTTGCTAGTAGAATTCAAGTTAGTTGGTTGAAGTGGAGGAATGCTTCGGGCCTTTTGTGTGATAGAAAAGTACCGCTTAGACTGAAATGAAAATTTTATAAGATAGTGTTGAGACCTGCAATGCTCTATGGTGCTGAATGTTGGCCTTTAAAAGGGAAGCATAAAACTAAGTTAAGTGTTGCTTAGGTGGACGAGTGGCTTTACACCTAGAGACAACGAAATGAATATATCCGTGATAGGGTTGGTGCAGATCCAGTGACAGACAAAATTAGAGTGAGTCGTCTTAGATGGTTAGGTCACATTAAATGTTGACCATCTAATGGTCAAGTTAGGAGAGTAGATGTTTTAGATTTGACTTACGTTAGGAAATGGAGAGGTAGACCTAAAAAGTCTTGGGTATATTGTATAAAAAATGATCTTAATTTATTAGAATTAAATGAAAACATGACTCAATAGGATGCAATGGAGAAAAATGATTCATGTAGCCGACCCCACTTAGTGGGATAAAGGCTTGTTGTTGTTGTTGTTCTCTTCCTCAGAGATACACATGTTAGAACTTCTCCAATCCTTGAAAGATCCTTCATATTTTTTATGTTTTGGAAAGTCTCATTCCAAATCAAAGGATTTTAAAATATCTAAGATGTGTTTTTTTTTATTCTTTTCATTATTTTTAAGGTTTGAGATTTAGGAAGAAGATTGAACTTGCAAAGCAGATGGACATGCTCTACTATTTTCAAAACGTGAATGCTTTAGAAATCATTTAGTTTGCTGAAAATATGCGGTGTAATTGAATTGTGGTGTATTTGAAATATTTTGGAGTTGCCTGATTTGTTTTACTGTTGTAAAACAAATGCATGAGTTTTACTTTTGTGTTGGGGAAATAAAATAAAATCAATCT
>NW_018250718.1:4245-5401 GCF_001263595.1 Phalaenopsis equestris | reverse complement strand
AAGGTGGTCCGAAACAATCTAGAATGACAAAACGGACTGCGTGGTCGCGTCCGGGATGTTGATTTTGCCTAGGAGAGACCCTCGTTGTATTGCGAGGACATGTCCTTCTCTCTCCTGGTTAAGAAAAACCAAAAAGCTCCCTCTCTCTGGTTTTGGCGAAGGGCTGCGCCCTCTCCCGTTCTCTTCTTCTTCTACCTCTTCTACCTCTTCTTCTTCTTCTTCTATTTCATCTTCCTCTTCTAATTTTTCTTCTTTCTCTTCTATTTCTTTTTCTTCTTTTTTTTATTCCTCTTCTTCTTCTTCTTCTTTCGATTTTTCTTTCTCTTCTATTTCTTCTCCTAATTTTTCTTCTTCTTCTTTTTCTTATTCTTCTCCTAATTTTTCTTCTTTTTTTTTCTTCATCTTTATCTTTTTCTTCTTCTTCTCCTAATTTTTTTTTCTCTCTCTTCCATTTCTTCTTCTTCTTCTTCTTCTTCCACTTCTTATCCTATTTCATTTTCTTCTTCTATTTTATTTTATTTTATTTTACTTTATTTTATTTTATTATTATTTTTTTCCCTCTTTCTTCTCTTTCTTCTTCTTCTTTTTCTCGGCAAACTCTGCCACCTCGCCATTTTACCTTCTCGGCGGCCGGAGCCGGCTACTTCACTGGAGCACTTCGACGTCGCCGGACAGTGAGCGTTGTCGTTGTTCGAGGAGGCGCGTGCGTCTTTTAACTCGAGGGTTCCCCTCTTTCACCGTCATCGAGCAACTTCCCTCGCGAAGCTGATCCTTTCCTCTCTTGCCTTTATCAGCACTATTTTTGTCCTGTGCACGTTTTATGAGGCACACTAGAGCATGGATTGGATGTCGGCGAGCTTGGCGCAGGCAAAGAGAACGCGTCTGCAACCGTCACGGTGGTGAGATCCTCTAAACTCTTAGCTAGCCTTAGGTTTAGTGGTGTATAGGCGTGTGGGTTCGATCACCCACATGGGGTGCGTGCGCCAGCATGGGTCGGCGCGACGACGTGCCTGCGTGATGGATCGTCAATTTCCTAGAGCTAGCCTTTAGGTTAGGACTTCCTCTGCGTAACCAAACACCCCCCGTAGAGCCGAGTGTCTCCCATTTGTTGTGAGCCTTAGCACAAGTACTGATGGGTCGGCGTCTCTCACTCCCC
>NW_018250718.1:0-940 GCF_001263595.1 Phalaenopsis equestris | reverse complement strand
TCTGGTTATGGGTAGTCTATGTAGATACTTCTTTCGCGGATATTGGTTTAAGGTGTCTTCGCCCGATCTTATTTGGGCGGACATTCTTGACCTATCCTTGCGAGGTTTATCATACATAGACTCTCCACGTTTTACTTTTTTTCTTGTTTGTCGCTTTGTCGTATGTCCCTTATTATTCGATTCCTCTCCTCTTCGAATCATTTATATGGTTCGGGAGGGAGATTTATTCGAACGGGGGAAGTATACGACGATCGACAAGCTGGCGACTCCTTTTTTAAAATAAAAAAAGAGAAAAATGAACGGAAACAATGCCTTAGAACCTCGCTCTGATACCACTTGTTGAGAAATTAGGGCGAAGAAAAATAGAAATTGACACAAATCCAGAAGAACACCAAGATTTAACAAGGTTCGGCAAATATGTCTATGTCCTCGGGAGCAGAGCAACAACTTTTCTACTAATCCAAAAAAAGAGTACGGAATACATAATATGGGATAACACCTAGGGTTACATACAGACCTTTTTATAACCCCAGACATAACATTAAAGTAAACCTTGGAATACAATATGTAATTATCAAATTACCCATGTACCTCACCCCCAACCCACTGTCGGCACTAAAAAGTTGGGAGTTGTGAAGTTGTCAGCTGCTAGGATGGATATCCCAACACTCGTTTTAATTTAATTTAATATATATAATTTGGGAAAAGTAGTATTTTGGATTTTGGAAAATACAAGACTGGACTGATCTCATATTCCCAGTAGTGTAAGTAAATGAGCCTAATACCGCAAGCAATGTATCCATCTCGAAGAATAGACACACCACTTACTGGTAAGACTTGATTAAATAAACTAAAGATTGTATGACATATGTTAAGTCTGCGAAATCATTTTTTATTATAAGCTGACAAGTTTCTCTATTTAATATGAAGGATTAAATAG
>NW_018250717.1:0-1162 GCF_001263595.1 Phalaenopsis equestris | reverse complement strand
GGGACTGTCTGGCGGATTTGACACCCTTCAAAATTTCCTTTTTCATGCAAGGAGAAATTGCATTTTGGCACTCGTTTAAGTAACTTGCTAATCGAACATCCTTCTTTGGTAGCAAGCCTTCTGAAAACTGCACTAACTCGAGTGATAGGAGTGAACTTCTTTCCCTTCTCACCATGTCAGTGAAGTGACGGTAATGCGGTAGCGATCATTTGGATACTCTCATATCCATCAGTATCTGTCAGAGGATGGAATCTACTTCCTCGCAGGAGTGGATAAATTTCCTGTAACACTTCTTCAACTTGATGAGGCTCCTCCTCAATGGGTGAATTCTCAGGAGCCTGGGCTTTGATGGCCCTCTGAATTTTTCTATTACGATTCCTCCTTTGAGTTTGGGTCAGTGGTACAGTCCGCGAACTTGATCCGATTTCAAACACGGGTGGTGGGACAACTAATCCCTCAATCAGATCTTCAACAATCATCACTTCTTTCCCCTTAGCAGCAGTGGGGCTAGTAGGTTTAGTGGGTGCCCAACGATAGTAGCTTTAGCCTTCTTGCAGGCAGGGAAGTCTTGAAGGCAGTTCAGGTAGAATTCCGCAGATGGCTCTTGTATTGCTGGAGCGGCGATTTTCATTACCACAAATGGGGTTTTCCCAAGGATGACCTTGAGGTCTTCAAATTCAGCTCCAAACTTGATGGTGGGAGCAACGTTGCGAGCGCTGCGGTCCGTTGGCAGGTTGCAGGAAAAGGTCAGCGTTGGGTAAGCCATTGCAGCAGGCTTTAAAACGAAAAGTTTCAGGGTTAGCTATATGGCCAAAAACCTCATAATTTTTTAGTGCAAGCATTGAAAATAGAGGTCGATCTGTTGATCGGGCAGGTCTTAATTTATGGGTATTTCAAAATCGTTGTTTAAGGAAAAAGTGTTAAATTAACATAAGAAAATTTCAAAGTGCGCGCAGCACAACACGACTTGGTTTAAATTGCAGAATAACAAATCAAATTTGTAAGGGAGATGTGAAGTATTTTAGGACCCCATGCGGGACCCATTTAGTGGTAGAAAAATGCCCAGGTGGAACTAGCCCACCGACACACCTATTGGGGATCCGACCCGATATGAAAATTTAAAGAGCCCTTAATGGCCTTCTAAACCCCTCTGTTCAAAAAT
>NW_018250716.1:0-15738 GCF_001263595.1 Phalaenopsis equestris | reverse complement strand
TGGTGGAATTTTGAGACATGGCCAATTTGGGGAAATTTGGAGATTTTTAGGACTTAAGTTGAAATTAATGAAATTGGGGCTTCACCAAGGCCAATTGAAGGTCAAATTTGATGTGTATTGATGTTTAGAAATGTGATGAAAAGTTGAAAACATGAATTATTGCAAATTTAGTGGGCTATGAGTTTAATTGGATGAGATTAGGTCATGTGGCCAAAATTGGGTGTTTTGATTTGGATCAAAATTGAGCTCAAAGAATGAGCTAATTGAGCTTGTATTTGGTTTAAATTGTTCATATGAAAGGTGAATTTGTGTTTTGGATTGAAATTGGGGGAAAATGTGACCAATTTGATGGACATTTGAAGTGGATTTGGGGAGATTGGGCCTTTAAAGGCATGTTTAGGGTTTTGATCAAAATGGTCAAAATATCCATGTGGTAGTTGAGAAAAGTAAAATTGGGAATATTTGGAATATTTTGAGAATTTTTGGGATTTTTAAGAACTTTTTTAATTTTGGGCTAAGGAGGGGCATTTTGGTAATTTGGCAATTTTTTGTGATTTTTGGTAATTTGGGTGTTTTCAAAAAGTTTGAAATTATTTTTGAACCAATTTGGGTATTTTGGGTAAATTTGAGAATTTTGGCCAAATTTAGGGTCCCAAGGGTATCTAAGTAATTTGGGATAGTTTAGGGGCAAAAGGCTAAGTTAGGTGAAATTGAGGTGTCAACCACTTTATATGAGCCATGGACCAATGAAAACCCTATTTGGGTCCTTTATGTACTGGTCTTAGCTAAACCCTAGCCTAGGGCTAGTGGGTTTAGGGGAGCATCTACATGAGTATCCCAAAAGTATCAAGGGACCAAAGTTAAGAAATTTTATAAGAAAGCTGTTTGAAAGTTTAATACTCTATTCACTAAATTAAACTGAAATGATTTGAAAATTTTATATTACCCCTTTCATGAGTTAATTAGAACATTGGATAAGAAAATGTGATTTTTTTCTGAATTTATTTAATTTTATAATTATTTTTAAAGCAAAAGCAAGGATTTTAAATGAAAATTTAATAACTCAACCAAAAAAAAACTTCTGTCCTTAAGAAAATTTTTGGAAGTTTATCTAGTTCAGAGGACCACTTGGACCAATTTTCATGATTTTTAGAGGTTTAAATTAATTATTAGAATTATTTGTTTGTTTTGAGCGTTAATTAAATATAAAATATTATTTAAGTAAAAAATTAAGTTTTATTTTTTATTAAATCTCTATGAGTCTAGGGAAGCCAAAGAAATCAATTTCATATTTTTTTTATTTATATTTTAATTACTGGAATAATCTTAGTGAAAAATTAAAGAAAATTCATTTTTAAGCTTTTAAAATTAATATCATGACTTAGAAAATTAGGAAAATTATTTGAGTTGGTTTCAAGTGATTAGGAAGCTAAAGGTGACATTTTAGTGTGTTTTTGCAATTTTGCAATTTTTTATGATTTTTAATTAATTTTTAATTTTTAAAATGCCTAAAAATGTCTTAAAAATAAAGTATTTATTTTAATTCTAATTTTTTTTTCTTAGGATTCTCTAGTCATAAAGACCTCCCAAATCAAATTTTGCTAATTTTTAAAATATAATTTTAATTATTATAATTATTTTAATGCTAAAAATGCAATTTCACTTGATTAATCCATTTGGATAATCAAATTAACTCCAATTGACTTAAAAATTTTATGGGGAGCTCTTTTGACATTAAAATATAGTAGAGAATGATTTTTTATGTCATTTAGATTTATAATTACTCTAAATTAATTTTATTTCATTTCTTAGGGTTTGCAACAATTAGGATTATTTTTAATGGTTAAACCAAGTTTATATTTTTCTTAGGGTCCTCTGATCACGGTGAACCTATGTGAACAAATTTTATATTTTTATGATAATAATTTTAATTTTTATAATTATTTTACCAAAATAGGGGCCATTAAATTGAAAATTAGATATCTTGGGTTACAGATGCCCCCTTACCTTGGAACAATCAGGCGAAATACCCAACAACTGATACATCAAAAGCCCCATGGTCCCATGCCATGGTGAAATTTCTAGGCAAATGGTGAATTCAAATAAGAAAAACACTTCTTAATTAATTAAAAATATTGCATGAATCAAATAAAAATGAAAATATTTCCACATTGTTCTCCTTTATTCACTGAGCAAGAGGGTATTTTTAATTTATTTTTATAATTTTTCTACACAAAGATAAATATTTTTGAAGTTCTGGCTATTACATACTACAAGAAATTCCCTAATTTTCTACTTATCCAGTGTGTCGCCACCTCATTCTCGGCGTCTCCGAAGCTCCACGTGGCGTCTTCTGGTTTGGTGTTGCCATCTGAGTCAGCCTGTACTTTATGAACCGAAGCTCCATTCAACGCGATCTCAACCGTCCATGTGATACATGCACGATCCAACGGTTGCAGGTCATCGTCTCAAATTAGTTCAACCTGAGAGTCATCCACCTTAAAACCTTAATATCTCGAGCCACACTTGACCAAATCACTTCGAGTTTGATCCTATGAATGAACCTGTTGGAGTAAGTCGAAGCTTTCCATACGGCTAACCTACCATGAAATCGATCCTATGCACATGTAGAATTAAAATAAGCTCAAGATAAGGAAAAAATGTTATTCCTTGGTCCAAGAGGGGAAGCCTCAATTGGATGCTTGGAGATACTTTGTGGAGGTCTAAAGACCTTGAGGATGAAGTCTTTGGTCGTGGTGAGTTGTCTAGACCCAAGTTTGATCAAGGCTAATTTTTTGTGTTGATCAAAGTCCACTATAGGCTGGTCTAATGATGGGGCTTTTGTTGGGAATCTTCTTCTCTCACTCAGGGGATGGTGTGGGTGCAACTAATTTAGTTTTGGAGGAGTTTTGAGAGGTGTCCGTTTTTGAGCTCATATTAGGGTTGAGAAATTGACTCATATCAGTGAGGAAGAGGGCTGGAGAATGGTTGCATTATACTTAAGAGGTCTTGGAGAATCTCTAGTAACAATTTGGCAGAGTCTTCCTAAGGGATTTCAAGCTCTCCCCTCTTGGCCGTAGAGGGTGAGCTTAAATAGAGGAGGCCATGGTGGCCCTCAGGAGCAGTTGGTGGGTGGAAAGGCTTGCTTAGGTAGAGTGAAGAAGAGTGCAAGTATCCAATTGGAATGTGGCAGCTTGGATGCATTTAATTTTGATTTTTTACTATATGGGCTCCCTTGGCCATGGTGTTTTCCGGCAGCCAAGGTGGCTAGCCAGCCATGGTCAGGTTATTATTTGGTTAGGGGGATCAAAGCTTGGATTTGGTGCAATCAATTGGGGTTGGTCATGTGTAAAGGTATTGGATTAAAGAAGAATAGGGAAAGGGCCATTTTGGTTCAATTTGGTTCAAGACATACTTCGGGGATGGGTTCAACCACCAAGGAAGGTTTGGGTGCTGAGGAGAATCAGGTGGTTCAGCTTAATTAGTGAGGAGGAGTCATCATCCAAGGGATTTTTACTAAGCATGGGTTTAAGTGTGTCATTAAAAGGGTTAAAATAACTTTTTAAAGGGGCTTAAAAGTGATTTATCCTCTTGCCATTAATAGCTTGGTGATGTGGCAAGGCTCATATGACTCACCTATGGCTTGGGAATGGCTTCAAGGCTTCCCTTTGGCTTGGTTTTTTTGCATGAGAAAGGATTTTGGAATTATGGGGTATTTTTGTGGATATTTTGAATGATTTAATCAAGCATGGGTTTAAGTGTGTCATTAAAAGGGTTAAAATAACTTTTTAAAGGCATGAAAGTGGCTTGGCTTCTTTCCATTAATAGCTTGATGATGTGGCAAAGCTCACATGGCTTACCTATGGCTTGAGAATGGCTTCATGGCTTCCCTTTGGCTTGGCCAACTTTCATGAGGAGGGATTTTTGAATTTATGAAATATTTTGGTGGAGTTCCTCATGATGCTTGATTTGGAATGATTTGATTTTAGATTTGAGACTTTAAGAATGATTTAAGTCAAATGAATGATGAAGAGAAAGAATTTTCATGTGGGCTTTGGACTTGGGATTTTGAAATTAGATGTAGTGGACTTAGGATTTTGAATTTGAAATTGATTTTGGGCTACAATTTTGAGCTAATTGAATTTTAAATTTTGTGTAGGGGGATATGATGAACGATTTGTGAAAATTTCAAGTGTTTTTGAATTGAATTGATGGGCTAAATTGAATTTGAAGGCCAATTTGGTGGATTTAGTCATATAGTCAAAATTGGGGCTTTTTGATTTGGGTAAAATTGGGCCAGCAATTGGGTCAAGTTAGACTTGAATTTTTTTAGATTGGGATTGGGGGTACTTAATTTTGGTTTGGAATTGAAATTGGGTAAGATTCAGGTCAATTAGGCCATGATTGAGACTAATTTGGAGAAATTGGGCCCTTAAGGACAAATTTTGGGCTTTCAGTAAAATTGCACTAATGTAATGGTTAAAAATTGACTTGATGATAAAAAAATTTAAATTGGGATTATTTGGGATGATTTTGGAATTTTTGGGATTTTTTTGGTATTTTTGGGTGATGAGAGGCATTTTGGTAATTTTGACAATTTTAAGGAGGGGCATTTTGGTAATTTTTGGCAATTTTGGGGATCTTCTGGTAATTTGGTGATTTTAGTGAATTTTGGCCAATTTTGGTGGTGGTGAGTGGTTTAAGATGATTTTTGGGAAAATTTGGGTATTTTTGGTAATTTTGGGATTTTTGGCAAAATTTTGGGATTTGGGTATTTTTGGTAATTTTGGGATTTTTGGCAAAAATTAGGGTTGTGGGGGTATTTTGGTAATTTGGTGATTTTGGGCTACAATGGGCAAGTAAGCCATGAAGTTATGCCAAACCAATAGGATTCATGTGAGGAGTCATTTTTGATACTCATTATTCTGGTTCTAAACCTCTTTGCCAAAGACTAGGGGTATAGGTTCATTCATATGAGCTTTCCAATAGGAATCAAGATACCAAATCAAGGGGTCTTAGGGTTTGGGGTATGTAAGAAAGTTTAGTGTGTCCAAGCCATCTCAACCAACCAAGGTTGGTCCTAAGGTCTGACCATCCTATGTGAGACTCCCCTTGAGTTCCCCTATACCGACCCCACCTACTAAGTGCTAGAGGTTAGGACCAATATGTGGAACTTCAAGTTGAACAAAGAAGGGTTTAGAATTTCTAATGGTGAGGGTTCCTTTTCTAGTTTTCTAGGAGTAATCAACAAAAAAATCCTATGACTAGACCCTAAAATAATAAAGAGGAAAAAGCTAGACCTCAACCAAAAATGAGGTCAACAAATGGACTCCCAACCGGTGTGGTGTGCTGAGCAAGCACACCGAACATATTTATGTTGACTAAAGAGATCACCAAAACCAACACTAATTTTCTAAGTCAACAGACATTGAACAAAGAGTAGGTTTGAGTGAGAATTGTTTTCACTGGGGAATTGACAAGTGAATATCCAATCAAAGCGAGAACTCAGAACTCCCACTGGGGATTTAGAAGGTGGATTTCAAATTATCAGGCTTCTAGTATATTGGAGGATGAGAATTAGTTTTTAGGTATTGATCCCAAAATGGGAATTGAAAGTCGAGTGTCTATCCTGGAGGGAGAATCAGATGCCTTACCATTTAGGGTGGTCTTCAACTGATCTCAAAAGTATTGAGAATAGGATGCCTTACTCCATTTAAGGAGGTCTTAAACCTATCTTGAAGATATGGGTAGAGAATTAGATGCCTTACTGCTTTTTAGGTGGTCTTAAATTGATCTCAAATGATCTCAAATGATGAGAATAAAATGCCTTACTCCATTTAAGGTGGTCTTAAACCTATCTCAAAAATATAGGTCGAGAATTTGATGCCTTAATCCATTTAAGGTGGTCTTAAATCAATCTCAAAATATGAGAATAGGATGCCTTACTCCATTGAAGGGGGTCATAAACCTATCTCTAAGATATGGGTAGAGAATCAAATGCCTTACTCCATTTTGAGGTGGTCTTAGACCTATCATAAAAATATGGGTAGAGAATTAGATGACTTACTCCATTTAAGGTGGTCTTAAACCAATCTCAAAGTGGTGAGAATAGGATGCCTTACTCCATTTAAGGTAGAATGAAACCTATCTCAAAGTTATGGGTAGAGAATCTGATGCCTTACTCCATTTAAGGTGGTCTTAAACCTATCTTGAAGATATGGATAGAGAATCAGATGCCTTACTCCATTTAAGGTGGTATTAAACCTATCTCATAGGGTGAGAATAAGATGCCTTACTCAATTTAAAGTGATCTTAAACCTATCTCAAAGATATGGGTTACATTAGGAAGGAAAGCTCAAGGACTCACATCCAACCTGAGAGGCAATGGGAAAAGAACAAGCATCTCGGTGTTGTCCCCAAGAACAATATGAAAATATTACAGAGAATTTGTGGTGTTGAGCTCATAAATATGTGTGATATGAAGATTGACATTGGTGAGAAAATTTAGTGAAATTTGGTGCAGAATGTGGAATCTCACGGGGATATGAAGAAAATTGGTGCTGACCTGGATAATTGCACTGCATAAGAGAAGAGCAAGAAACCTCGAACTCGAGATAAACAAACTCAAGTAATTTATCATTTTATTTACTTATTGTCTTTATCACATTTAACTATCAAAACATATTTGTTAAAATTTAATTTTCATTGATTGATTTTTCAAAAATATTTTAAGTTTTAACATTAGGCTTTTGTTGTGTCGTTCTTTGTTCATTATAATTTAGAACCAACGCATGGTTCCATGGCTCTTTATTAATTGCACAAAGAGGGAAGTTTGATAAGCAAGTTAACATCTGAAAGAAATTTCATTAACTGCTTCAAATACAAGTTACAGACTGAGTACATGCTAAGGTATCGAAAGACAACATCCTGAATACATCTGAAACATTAAATACTGAATACATATCATAAGATAAACATATCTAATACATGTCTCATCATATCTGCTACATCAAAACACACTACAAAAAGGTGTCCACTGACTATCCATCCTCAGCAGAGTGAGCTTTTGATCAAGCTGACCTACTACGCCACGCTCCAGGACAAGAACTCCCTTTTACGTGTACTTAGAGGTACAACCTTCTCATAGCTAATAAGGGTGTAGTTCTTCCAATTTTGGGTCTGAATGGAACCACTGTGGTATTTTTTTATCTTGCATTCTTTGAAATGTTACATATACTCTGGGATATCGCACTCCCATAAAGCAAAGTTAGCCAAATCATTTCCTTTTAATACTAGTACCAATCCCATTAGCTATGGAATCTCAATGTACCCTCTGAATTCTTCTGTGCCAATGATGTTGATTTCTCTACCAAAGAGTATGTTGCTTCTGCTCATGAAGGACACTATGCAAAAAGGTCTGAGGAGGTCATGGTGGTCAATATGGAGAGGAATGCAATCCCCCTTCTCGTAAATATTAATTATGCAGTTGTTTGGGATGCAGTCGGGTGGTAATATACTCCATTGAACCAGCCTCTTGACCATTCTTTTTATTCTATAAGGCATTGGATCCACCTCATCGTATCCTAAGATTCCAAAGGGGTTCCCTTGCCTATCTTCTTTAAAATTGTAGCAACATTCACATTGAATGGTTATTCTTCCTTTCCCGTGCATCCATTGCCGCGGCTCTGAATAAGTTCTTGGCCTCAGCTGACCAGCTAGACCTCTGTCCCTCAGATCGAATACATTGTCAAAAATTCTTTCTTCATCATTTTATGATAATACCCCGATATACAGCGCTAGGCCTTCAAAAATGTTGACAATCTTACCTCTAACTTCTTCTTAGAACTCAAACTCTCTTCCTTTGACTTGGCACATTCTTTCTAATTCTGCTGTAGAAATCTCCTCAAACTATCGGGCTATCTCCTTACTTCAACATCTACAGTTACCACGTTTAATCTGGTTATGTAGGAAATTGGATGTACTACTTTGCATTTGGATGCACTACCTTCTGGCCTCCCACATAGGCGGCTGTGAACTCTTAAAAATAATTACTGCAATCCAAATTTAAAACGATGCATCTCAGGCATTCAACAAATACTGCTCTGGTAGATGATGCCAGGGAAATTTCAACAGTGCATATCGAGCAACACCTTGTAAGATTCATGGGTGTTTCTGTCTGCATCGGCTCTGTGGCCGAGTCTAATTTGTCCTCTGTATCAGGTGGGCTAGAAGAGGTCTCATTCATGCATGGTTCATAAATCATCCCCTCAAGAAGAGGGGTGAGTAGATCTGCTGCTTCTTTTTGTCATCATTTTTCTTCTCGCAGGAAGGCTCTATGTTCGCGCCAGTTGGCATTGCGACGCTGAGTTCTTCTGCGCGGTGCATCCGACACTCTCTCTTCATCGACATCTACTAAATCCTCTGTTGGAGCAGTTATCAGGGACTTTAGATGACCAGTTCCTCTGTGAGGAGTTTTCTCTGGTGCCCATCTTTAATAGAGAGGGTAATCCTTCCTTTTTCTCGGTGACTGAAGACGTCCATCAGGGGATTCTCATATTCTACATTGACTTGACTGAAGTCTAAGTCCAAGTCTATAATAACACCTTGAGTAGACCTTTCTTCATTCATTGCAAGATTGAGGCCATCTCAAAAAGAGAAAATCAGCTTGCATCTCGACATTTCTTCTGCAGAAGACAGAAAAAAATCAGTGCACTGGCATTCATCATGAACAAGAACAAGAATGAAGAACTTATTAAATAACAAAAAATTATTATTATTATTATTATTATTATTTACAAATTTTATTTATTTAATTTAATTTAATTTTAATTAGGCTTTGAAAATTAGAAATAGAAGAAGAGAAACAAAGTGGGCAAATTTCAAAAAAAATTCATTTTATTAAGGTCAATTTATTTCAAAACTTGGGACCCAGTCAGAGAAGCCTAACCAAATAAATAGCCCCAGAATAATCAAAATTTCAAAAAGCAGTAAATTTCAAGAAGCGTAACATCGAGTAACACATCTTCAAGTAGCGGCTATTGACCGGCAACATAGATTTTTTGCCCCTAAAATCCATCGACGGGTAAGATCCTCCTGAGTAAACTTCTTCTATGACAAATGGCCCCTCCCAAGTTGGTTCAAAATCTCCACTTATCTTACGGTGTGTATAAATAGGCCTTTTGAGAATGAGGACAGGATCATCAACTTTAAACGTCCTCTAGCGGACCAATTTGTCATGAGTCTGCACCATCCTTTCTTGGTAGAGCTCCAAGTGTTGTTGTGCTTCTAGTAATTTTCCATCAAGACTTTCTAATCCCTCAAGTTTTAGTTTTGCACTTTCTTCAGTTGTGATTTGGTTGGCGACTGCTGAGAGACAATGTCTGAACTTCTAGTGGTAGTACGACCTCAGACATGTACACAAGTGCGTAAGGTGTATATTGAGTGGAAGTCCTGAACGTTGTCCGGTAGGCTCACAAGCTTCTAATAGTTTGTTAAGCCAATCTCTTTTTTTTTCGTCCACTGTCTTCTTTAAGATTTGCATTAGCATTTGGTTGAAAGCTTTAGCTATGCCATTTGCCTTGGGATAGTAGATTGTAGGGTATCTTCAATCTATCCCATGTTGTTTGACAAAGTTGTTGATCTTCGTGCTCTTGAAGGCTATCCCATTGTCAGAAAGTACCCTGATTGGAACTCTGAAATGGTAAACTATATTGGTCTTAAAGAATTGCAAACATGTTGTGCTATAACCTCTCGTAGTTGTACTGCCTCTGCCCACATGGAGAGTTAATCAGTAGCGTTGATGATAAATCTATGTCCCTTAGAGGATGGAGGATCTATCGGACCTATTATGTCCATACACTGATATACCAAAATATATGCTTTTTGAGGTTGGTGTAAGATCACCCCATGCACTTGGCAAAGGTGACACCTTCTAGCTATATCCATGCAATTGAATATCATTGTCAGCCAATAATATTTGAGTCTTTTGATCTTCATCTTCATCTTTGGCTCTGACTAGTGAGCACCACAAAATCCGACATGCACTTCTTTGACAATATTTTGTGCTTCTGCCCTGCTCAGACATCACAGCCACATTTAAGTGAATGATCTGCTATACAGAAAATCACTAACCAGAGCATATGATATATGTCTTCTTATGATGTGATATGTCTTGGACCTATCCTCTCACAACTTTCCAGTCAGCAAATATTCTATTAATGACTTACGCCAGTCTTCATTGATGTTAGCCACTGCAATCATCATTCCTTTTTTTTTTGAGCTTATGTAGATTGTCAATGTCGATTTAAGATAATAATCATCTTACTTGTACTGTAATATCAATGAATCCTTTGGTGGACACACCAACTCCTTAGTAAGTTTTGTTAGAGTGTCAGCATGGGCATTATCTCCCTGAGGAATCCTATATAGAGCCACATTAGGGATCTGTTCGAGCAGCTTCATTGTGTACCGATGGTATTCTGCTAATCTCAATTTCAAAATTGTATTGTCTGGCAACTTGTTGAATGATAAGTTGAGAATCGCCATAGATGACAACGTCAGCTATATTCATTGAGATTGCCAACTCAAACCCGGTGATTAATGCTTTATATTCTGCTTCGTTATCGTTATACGAATCTGTCAAGTGGTAGGAGAATCTCAACATACCTTTATCTAGCGTGATGAAAATTAAACCAATCCCTTTTTTTCTCGGTGTAACTATTTCTGATCCTTTATCTTTCCAGACTGATGAAACCTCATCGAAGTACATTTTTCAATGTATGGCACTGGAGGGTTTTATTTGCAGTATTTGCTCATCTGGTGGTTCATCATTGAGAGGGAACCAAGCTGGAATTGGATGTACTGTGATGAAATTTGCTAAAATCTGGCCCTTGATAGCGCGAAGGGGAATGAAAGTTTGTCGAATTGCAATATAACCATCAACCATCTTGCTAGACATCCAGAAAGTGTTGGTCAATTAATTAAATATTACAACAGATTAATTTTTGAAATGAGAGAAATTTTATGAGAAAGTATGTAGTGCCTAAGCTTTTAGGCTGCAAAAATTAAAGCTATATAATGCTTCTAAATAGGTGGATACTTTATCTCTGTCGGTATTTGATAATGACTAAAATAGTAGAGTGCATTTTCCTTACCCTCATCATTGATCTGAGCTAATAGGGCTCCGAGAGAGTCATCTAAGGCTGCGGTATAAAGTATCAAAGGATTTTTGGGATAGGGGCTGCAAAAATAGGAGGTGTCATTATTTTTTGCTTAAAGTCCTCAAAAGCCCGCTGACATTTCTCTTCCAAAATGAATTTGGCATCCTTTTTAAATAATTTTGAGAAGGTCTGACACCTACTTGAGAGATTAGAAATAAACCATCTCAGATATGCCAATTTTCTTTGGAACGAACATATGTGTTTCAAGGTTTTGGGAGGAGGTGTTTCCAAGATAGCTTTATTTTTATCTGAGTCGATCCCGATTCCCCGATGATGAACAAAGAATCCTAAAAATTTCTCATAGGTAATGTCGAAGGTGCACTTTAAGGGATTCATCTTAAGATTATATTGTTGTAATAGTTCGAACACAATCCTCAAATAGTACAAAAGATCTATTTTTTGTTTACTATTGATGAGAAAATCATCCACATAGCACTTCACTTGGTTGTGAATGAGGTCGTTAATGATCTCTGTCATTGCTTGCTGATTTGTTGCTCCGACATTCTTCAACTTGAATGACATCACTATATAACGGAAGATCCCAATTGGCATCCTGAAAACTATAAGTGCTACAAATTATAAGTGCTACATCTTCTGGAGCCATCTTTACTTGGTTGTATCCTGAAGATCCATCCATAAAGGAGAAAATTTTATGTGTCAAAGCGATGTCCACCATTAACTCTTGTATTGGTAACAAAAATTCATCAACAAAAATTCATTTTTTGGACATGCCTTATTTAGACCCCTGAAATCGACACATACATGGTTCTGTCCATTTTTTTTCTTAACTGAAACAATGTTGGCTAGCCACGTAGGGTATTTCTCTTTTCGCATAAAGTTAGTGTCTGATAACTTCTTTACTTTGGCAATGACTTGTTGCTCTATTTCGAGGCGCATTCTTTTGGGGGCTTGCTTTACTAGGGTCATATTTTTGTCCAACCTAAGCTTATGCACTGTCACTTCTGCTGATAGCCTTGACATTTTGTCGTAACTCCAGGCGAAGCAATCTTTACTTTTTGATAATAATCTTTTCAACTCTATGGATTCTTCCTCACTGAGTAAAGAACTTATGAAGGTTGTTCGAGGCTGCTCCTCAGTCCCGAGCTTGATTTCTTTCAAGTCATCAACCATTGACTTAATTTCATCATCAAATTTTGGAGGAGTATTATCTATTAACAGATCTTGAGAGTCATTCTCTACATCGAGGCAACTCTCCTCCAATCTACTAAAAATAACCATGCAAACTTTTGAATCATCGGCTTGTCCTACAATACCAAATACGAGACATTTCGAGTTAGGAGATTGACTTTTAACACTCCATAATTTTTCAAAAAGTTGTAACTTATATTTTGGCATTTTCTTTGCCACATTTCCATATTCAATTAATTTTTGTACACATGGAGAAAAGTAAGCAAAAGGTAATTCCATTAATTCATTAAAATCCTATTCTAAATTTACATGATTTTTAAAAATGGTAGAAGGGAAGCACAATAAAATTTTATCGGCTTCAAACCAACACTACGGACTTCCTTGAACTCTAAACTCTCAACCTTTTGAGGGTAGATTGGAGTAAGGGTCATGAAGTTCACATAGTGGATGATTTGTTCATACATGGATCATACATCGACTCATATTCATCTTTCTCCACATCTTCCAAGGAGATCTCATATTGAGGTTTCTTTTCTTTTTATCATCATCATTTTTTCCTCGGAGCTTTCCTCATCAGAGCTTTCTTCCATATCAATATTGATGGTCGGCCTAGTCTGTTCAGAAATCGTGTTGGTTCTTCCTCGTCAACGTCCTCGGCCTCGATCTGGGGTATATGGGCTAAGAAAACCTTTACCACTTCGTTGTGAAGAGATGATAGTAGATTGTCGAAGCGGAGTTGAATGGCCTCTTCTTCATGATTCTTCTGAATCTTCCACCTCATTCATCATAAATTCACAAGAAAAGACTATTTTCTTTAGAGGTACATAGAAAGCGGCGTCTTCATGAATGCCTACTTCATGAACTGACAATAATTGTAAATCCCCTTTAATACAATGTTCTTATCCTTCTTTGAAATATTTGATGCATTGATGTAAGGATGGCGAAACCATATTATGCATGTGAATCCATGGTCATCCAAGTAAAGCATTGAAAGAGGTTTTTGCATCGATGATATGGAGTTTTGCAGTTATTACTAGTTCTTTAGCTTTCATTAACAATGTAACCAATCCAAGGGCTCTTTCTCCCTTCTGATTAAATCCTCTTAATATCATTTTATCAGTTGTAAACTCTTGAGCTTCAATATCCAAATATGCTAATGTTCGTAGACTCATTAAGTTTAGTGATGCTTCTGGCTCTACCAAGACTCTGAACAATACAAATCTGCCGATATTAACGGAGATGTAGAACCGTCAGCTATGGTCGGTGGTACCAAACAACAAGTCTTCATCTATGAATGTTATCCCAGGCTTTTCTTTTAATGAACAAAATTCATCCGAGGATCTGCTGGCCAACTGAGCTAAGCAAATCTCTAGGTCAAGCATGGTTGTAACTAGAGACTCTCTCATCTCTTTTGATACGATTAGAGCATTGTAGATGCTTTATTTTGTCGGCAACCTCTTAAGATGAGGTAGCACGTTATAATCAACTTTGTGTAATCCTCCAATTTTCACTTGGCTATGTGACTCTTCCATTGGCAGAGGTAGAGGTAGCTCTTCTCAAGTGACTATTTGTTTTCCTTTATCTACTGGAGTTGACCTTGAGGGTAATACTTTCTCGTCCCTTAGATTTACTTCTGTAATTTCCTCTTCTCGAGATTCTGTAGGAAAAAATTCTAGTGTCTCTTCTTCATTGGAGAGTTTCAAATTGATAACAAGTGGTGTGTTGTGGCACTTGAGGATTGGTCCCTCACACCCGGTACTATCGTAACCAGTATTGTCGACATCTTCCTCATTCTCATTAATAGGCTCATCAGACTCAAGTACGGTTTAAGGATTGGTTTGGGAATTTAGATGGAGTTAGATAGAACAAAATTAGTTACGTTATCATTACAAAAAGTCAAAACATAGCCGAAATTATAATCATTATATTCATAATACCCCGATAGGACAATAAGATAATCATCCATGGTCAGAGGTCCGAGGATCTTCTTCCCCAAATCTTAGACAACCAATCTAATAGAGACAGCCCCTATTCTACCCTTCACACTATCGGTCTTCACGACGTCGCTCTTTTCTTTCTCTTCGGGTTGCTGTGACTTCTCTGGTGAAATCTCAAACTTTGGCTAAACATGTTGTAGACTCTGAATGGCTGCTTAAGCTGAAGCGATCGGATTCTGATCTAGTATATTCCTGGATGACTTGCTCCAGACTATGCTCCATCATCTTTTTCTGCATAAGGATCTATCAGATTAATTGGCTTAGCCAAAATGATATTCACAGAACCTAATTTAGGTTCTTTTAAATATTTCTTTGGGATTTTTATATTTCCTTCTTTAAAGTTTCTCTCAAGTCATTCTTTGAAGACAAAACAACCTTCTATCATATGTCTCAACATCCTATGGTAGGGGAAAAAATTGGGATATTCTTTCTTGTCAACTTCTTCCAGCTTCTTTCGTTCTGACAATCTGAACTCTGTCTTTTTCATTAAGTTTATGAATCTTTTTGGCACGACCTCATCTTTAAAAGATTACAATCTTTTCTTTCATTCTGCAAGAGTTGGATCTTTTCTACCTTATGCTCGGTACGGCCCTCCCTGGTATGACTGTTGGCTGGATTGACCATACTGCTGCATTTATTGTTGAGCAAGTTCTAATGATTTCTAGGAACTTTAATGAGAATGCTCAGCCTATATCTTTATGGGTTGTTTTCCCTTATTGACCGTTGCCACTGTCTTGGACTTCTTTACAAATGCTCCGGTCATCTTGGATTTCTCTACTTTCTCTTGGGAATCCATATGTTTAACTTCCTCCTATAAACTGCTGACTTTGGTTAACAGCTTCTCTAAGGACTTGATGATGAGTCCCTTTAGCATGAAAGCTACTGGTCCATGTATGATTTTAAGTAGAATCTCAATCACATGTTGTTTTTATAGTTGAGGTTCACATTTCATGCTAAAACACCTCCACCTCAAGATATTACCCACTAGAGTCTCATTGGATCTTTGCTTCTCCACTACAAGATCTCCAATAGAAACATGGTGTTGTGCTCTAGTAAATCTCTTTACAAACATTTGTTCTAATTTGGCAAACATCTTAACTGATTCGTTAGGTAACTCGACATACTAATCAAAAGCACTTCCTGACAGGCTGCTGACAATCTTCGAAAGAGTAAGGCTTAATTTCCTCCAGTGTTGCCACAACTGGCTAAAAAATGTGATATATGCTACCTGGGATTTTGGGTCATGTCAAATGTCTTAAAGTTTGGTGACACTCCTCCGGGTAAGTTCTACCCCTCAAAATCAATGCACCACCCTTAGATTGGGCTAAGGCCTCGTGAACCTGTGTCGGCACTATTTTTGGTGTGGGGTTTGC
>NW_018250715.1:37052-37310 GCF_001263595.1 Phalaenopsis equestris | reverse complement strand
ATTTCAACTTAAGGTCACCACTAAGTCCTTAAGACTTAAGTGATTGTTTTAAGTGTGTGTATTAATTTTGAAAAGATTTAAAACTTCAAGTGATCATTATCAAGATCATTTAAATATCCTTTTGGTTATCAAATAAGGGTGTGAAATCATTGATTTCCAAAGTTATACCCCTAAATTCAAAAGTCATCTTATGCTAATGAAGTTTCTAAAATTTTGATAATTATGAGAATTATTCATTTATCTTATAATTTGGCAAAG
>NW_018250715.1:34929-36347 GCF_001263595.1 Phalaenopsis equestris | reverse complement strand
TTTTTAGAATTATTTTGGTGAAAATTCTATTTTTAAGCCTTAAAAATCATTTTAAAGTTTAAAAATATATATCTTTATTTTTAGACCTTGGAAAAATATTCCAATGATTCCTAATTATTTAGGAAATAATTTGGAACATTTCTATGAGTTTAATATTTTATGATTTTTTTTTATTATTTTTAATAATTAAAAATAATTAAAAATAATCTAAAAATCAAGTTTTTATTTTTAATATATTTTTATTTTTATTAAATCTCTCTGATATCAGAGAACTCAAAAAACTAAGTTTGGTAATTTTTGGAATTATATTTTGATTTTTAAAAATCATTTAAGTTTCAAATGTGATGGTCACCTTTAAAAATAAAAAAAAATATTAAATGATCTCGAAATGACTTGAAATTTTTATAGTGAGTTCTCTGACTCATGAGTCACAGTGGAAAACAAAAATCAAGTATTTTGATCTTTGTGTGCTTCAAATTAAATGTTTTGAGGAAAATAGAGTTTGCTCAAAACAATGATGTTTTAATTGTTAAAAATTATAAAATTATTTCTTAAGACTACCCTAGCAATAAAGAACTTATAAGAATTTTTGTAGAATTTATGTCTGAATAGAAAATGCATAAAAGAATATAAAATTAAGATCTCTGTCTAGAGATCTTTTATGTCTTTGGGAAAATACTAAAATTGTGCACCTAGAGAGAGGCTACAACATATAAAAATTTAGAGTCAAGGTGATAATTCAATATGAATGGAGAATTGAAAAACCCCTAACTTTAATTCATTTTTTAAGAATTATTCCAAAATAATTTATGCATCAACTTAATGTGAAAATAATTCCACATGGTTCTCCTCTGTTCACTGAGCAAGAAGGTATTTTTATTTTATTTTTATGAATTTTCTATGCAAAGATATGAATTTTTGAAGTATAAGAGCTATTTTGTGAATTTATTTAATATCCTATTTATTTATTCAAACCGCGGGCTGACTGGATCCTCGGATCCGTCAAAAAGCCACGCGGCGCTCTCCTATTCAACGCCGCCTTCTGAGTCAGCTGCCACGCGTCCCGCTGTTTCGTTCCGGATGATCGTCCGACTTGATCTCCGCTGTTCATTCAATACACGAGAAGATGGACGACATCCGTTCATCGTCTCCGATGGCCTTAACCGAGAGCCGTCTATTTTAAAATCTTAATCTCTCTAATTTCTTCAAGGATTTTGATGATTATTTTTTTAAAATGTTCGTGTTGAAGAGACGAATACATCTATATGGTAAACATGCTATGAAATCAAACCATTGTAAATGTAGAGCTCACGAAGGCTCGGGAAAGTAAGTGAGTTATACCTTTGCTCCGAGAGATTTAGCCTCAATCAGAGATTCTTCACACCTTCGTTAGATCCCAAAGAGCCTAAGGATCAAAC
>NW_018250715.1:34208-34695 GCF_001263595.1 Phalaenopsis equestris | reverse complement strand
GTAGGGCCTATCTATTGGGGGTTTGGTGCTGTGTAGGTTGAGATTAGAATTTGTCCTGGTTTAGGGCAGGAATTTAAGCTCAAAATTGGATTGTCATGGTGGATTTGAGAGGGGGAAATGGATTGCAATGAACTAAGGGTCTCTTAGGGAAGCTCTCTAAGGAGTTTGGAAGGCCTCAGTGAAAATTTTTTACCACACACTATTCATGGCCGTTGGGGGGGAGGGGGATTTTATTGGCTAAGGGAAGGCTTAGCTGGCCAATGGAAGGGTTAGCCCCACTGCTTAGGTGTCAAGCAGAGGATCCCTCAGCTCAATTTGGGCTGAGGTGGCTTTTTGGCATGAGTTTGGGTATTAGCCATGTAGGGGCTCACGATTTTGGGTTTTAGCTTGGGTTAAAGTGACTAACCAAGGGTAGGATCAAGGTTAAAGCTTATGATGCTCAGTAAAAATGGCACCATAGGGTATGGACATGTGGTATGGCAAGTAC
>NW_018250715.1:0-34071 GCF_001263595.1 Phalaenopsis equestris | reverse complement strand
TCCAAAAAGGTGCATATGACCAAATCTTGTGTTTGAACTAGGTTAGGCATGCCAATTGGCCCAATTAAATATGGAATTTGGTGTAAGAGACCATGAGGAACAACTTTCATGAAGGGTGAAAGTCATTTTGAGGTCAATTAGTTAATCAATTTGGTGTGTTTTTGGTTTTTGACCCATTTTAAGCACATTGGGCTAAGTTTGAGTCAAACATGGGCTAGCCATGGGCTAAGTCCAAATTTATTGTTTTGGTTGGTGTAAAACATCATAATGAACAATTTTCATGAAGGATGAAAATTGTTTTGAAGTTGATTTTGATGGTCAATCTGAATGGGTTTTGATGGGTTTGGTTTTAGACCTAAATTAAGCATGTAGGGCTAAACTTGGGTCAAACTTGGGATAGCTTTGGGCTAAGGTCAAATTAATTTTTTTATTAGGTGTAAAACATCATAATGAACAATTTTCATGAAGGATAAAAATTGTTTTGAAGTTGATTTGATGGTCAATTTGAATGGGTTTTGATGGGTTTTGGTTTTAGACCTAAATTAAGCATGTAGGGCTAAACTTGGGTCAAACTTGGGATAGCTTTGGGCTAAGGTCAAATTAATTTTTTTATTAGGTGTAAAACATCATAATGAACAATTTTCATGAAGGATAAAAATTGTTTTGAAGTTGATTTGATGGTCAATTTGAATGGGTTTTGATGGGTTTTGGTTTTAGACCTAAATTAAGCATGTAGGGCTAAACTTGGGTCAAACTTGGGATAGCTTTGGGCTAAGGTCAAATTAATTTTTTTATTAGGTGTAAAACATCATAATGAACAATTTTCATGAAGGATAAAAATTGTTTTGAAGTTGATTTGATGGTCAATTTGAATGGGTTTTGATGGGTTTTGGTTTTAGACCTAAATTAAGCATGTAGGGCTAAACTTGGGTCAAACTTGGGATAGCTTTGGGCTAAGGTCAAATTAATTTTTTTATTAGGTGTAAAACATCATAATGAACAATTTTCATGAAGGATAAAAATTGTTTTGAAGTTGATTTGATGGTCAATTTGAATGGGTTTTGATGGGTTTTGGTTTTAGACCTAAATTAAGCATGTAGGGCTAAACTTGGGTCAAACTTGGGATAGCTTTGGGCTAAGGTCAAATTAATTTTTTTATTAGGTGTAAAACATCATAATGAACAATTTTCATGAAGGATAAAAATTGTCTAAGACTAGTCAATAGGAAAGTCCTATGGCTAGACCTAGGCTACTAAAGAAGTTTCTAGACCTCAACCAAAAGTGAGGTCAACAACACCATTCTCAAAAGGATGAGAATAGGACGCGATGTTCTATTCAGGGGAGTCTTACTCCTATCTCTTAGATGTGTGTAGAGTATTGGATGTTGTGTTCCCATTCAAGGGGGTCTTACACCAATCTCAGATGGTTGAGAATAGGACGCGATGTTCCATTCAGGGGAGTCTTACTCCTATCTCAAAGATGTGTGTAGAGAATTGGATGTTGTGGTCCCTTTCAAGGGGGTCATACACAAATCTGAGAAGGTTGAGAATAGGATGTGATGTTCTATTCAGGGAAGTCTTACTCATATCTCAAAGATGTGAATAGAGAATTGGATTTTGTGGTCCTAATCAAATGGGTCTTACACCAATCTTAAAGATGTGTGTAGAGAATTAGATTTCGTGGTCCCATTCAAGGGGGTCTTACACAAATCTCAGAAGGTTGAGAATATGATGTGATGTTCCTTTTAGGGGAGTCTTACTCCTATCTCGAAGATGTGTGTAGAGAATTGGATGTCGTGGTCACAATCATGAGGGTCTTACACTAATCTCAAAAGGTTAAAATAGGATGTGATGTTCCTTCCAGGGGATCCTTACTCCAATCTTGAAGATGTGTGTAGAGAATTGGATGTTGTGGTCCCATTCAAGAGGTTCTTACGCTAATCTTAAATGGTTGAGAATAGGATGCAATGTTCCTTTCGGGGAAGTCTTGCTCTTATCTCGGAGACGTGTGTAGCAAATTGGATTTTGTGGTCCCATTCAAGGGGGCCTTACAACAATCTCAGTAGGTTGAGAATAAAATGCGATGTTCCATTCAGAGGATTCTTACTCCTATCTTGATGATGTGTGTAGAGAATTGGATCCTGTGGTCCCATTCAAGGGGGACTTATACCAATCTAAGACGGTTGAGAATAAGATGTGATGTTCCTTTCAGGGGAGTCTTACTCCAATCTTAAAGATTTGTGTAGAGAATTGGATGTCATTATCCCATTGAAGGGGGTGTCTTATACTAATCTCGAATGGTTGAGAATAGGATGTTGTGTTCCATGTAAAGGAGTCTTACACCTATCTCAGAAGGTTGATTCACATTAAGAAGGAAAGCTTTGTAGTCCAAATCCACCCCATAAGAGAGTGGAAAGGGAGTTAGTGTCTCAGCCAAAATCATATTTATGGAACCCTTTTCAGGTTCATTTAAATATTCATCCGAGATCGTTATATTCCCTTCTTCTAGGTTCCTCTAGAGCAATCCTTAAAGATGAAACATTCCTCTATATTGTGTCCAAGCAATCTGTGATACGAGCAATAATTTGGTTGATCCTTTTTATCAACCTCTTACGGTTTCTTTGGATCTGGTAATCTGAATTCAGTCTTTTTCATCAGACTTTTGAACATTTTGGGTACATCTTCGTCTTTGAAGGAATACACCACTTTCCTTCATTTCCCAATGGACATTTTCTTATTTTCTATTTGATATGATCCTCCTTCAGACGGTTGCTGGCTAGACTGGCCATACTGTTGTGTCGGTAGTTGAGCATGTTATGATGATGACTGATGAGGATTTTCTGCATGTATCTTCGTAGGTTGCTTTCATTTATCGACCGTTGCCACTGTTTCAGACTTCTTTTCAAATATTCTAGTCATCTTGAACATCTCGGACTTCTTATGAGAGTCCATATGTTTGACTTCTTCTTGAAGATTTTTAGCCTTGCTGAGTAGCTTCTTGAAGGATTTGATGGTGAGTCCCTTGAGCATGAAAGCCACTGTCTCATGAATGATTTTGATTAAGATCTCAATTGCAGATGTTCCTGTAGCTGAGGTTCACATTTCATACTATGGTTTTTCCACCTCAAAATATAGTTTACTAAAGTCTCGTTAGTCTTTTATTTTTCTATTATGAGATCTCCAATAAACACATGATATTGCAATCTGATAAATTTTTTCATGAACAATTGTTCTAACTTTGTGGATGCCTTAACTGAATTGTTGGGTAATTCCACATACCAATCAAAAGCGATTCCTGATATGCTGCTGGCAAACTGTTGGAAAAGGAAGGCTTCATTTCCTCTTATATTGTCATAACTGGCTCGGAAATGTGCAATGTGTTGCCTGGGATTTCTAGTCCCATAAAATATCTTAAAGTTTAAGGACACAAAACCTTAGGTTATGGCACAACATCAAACTCCTCCATGTAAGGTCTATTCTTCAAAATCAATGCACCACCCTTAGATTGAGCTAAGGCCTCCCGAACTTGCTTGACCATTTGCTTAAATTCCTTTTCATGCATGGCGCTGGATGGAGAATCTTTCTTTTGTTGCTCATCTCTATTTGTTGATGAAACTTCTCTTTTTTTGTCCGTAATATGTATAATCTTCGGTTGATTGACTTCTGGAGAGGATAACTGTGGTGGTTGAGATTGTCCTTAAACTGTGTCCATGGCGGTCATGGCAACAACCATCTCTTTCATTTTTTTCTCCATTTGGCTGATTTGTTCATCCCTTAGGAAAACAACCCTATGCAGCTCATCTACGACATTCTATTTGACGAGAGGTTGAGTGTCGCGCGTAGATGCAATAGCTCTGGTCTCGATGACATGGATATCCATGAAATCTTCCTTAAGGTAATCATTGATGTTAAAATCTTCATCATCATCATCAATGAAAACTCCATGTTCCCAGGCTAATTCAGAAATCTCAAACCTGAACTTTTTGACCTTTTCTTTGATTATTGATTACTTTAGTATTTTGAGATTTGGAGGACTTGGCTGGATATCTTCGACTTGTTCCTCCATCTCACTTGCCATTGCTGCGACAATGTCAGAAACTTTGGACCTCATTCCATGATCTTACCTTACGGGCCTACTGGACTGTATAGGTACAGCAATCTTAGGTATCCATACCCTTTTCTTTGACTGCGATGTCTTGAGATGGAGTTTCTTGGTAGGAACATTAGTATGTCGAGGAAAAGTATGCTCCCCATGGTGTAGACCAGATAAAGTATTGGGCAACCCCTTAATCATTTCCTTCAGAGTTTTAAGGAAATCCTTGTAACCAGCAGTTGGTAGAATTCTCGGACCCAGACGTGACTTAACTGGTCGATGACCCTTGGGTCTAGCGACGGTAGAATTGGTAGTAACGATGGTGGTATCAACTCTGCTCCCCAAACAAAACCAGATGGGAATGCGAGTACACAAAGCTTCTATTGATTTCTGGGAGCATCTGGCAGATCAGTCATCCTTTAAAATTTTTTCTTCATGCGAGGGGATACTTCACTTCACACTCATTTGAGTAACTTGCCAACTGAAAATCCTTCTTTGGCAGCTAGTCTCTGGAAAATTGAACTGATTCGAGTGATAGGAGTAGGCTTCTTCCTTTCCATACCATGTCCATGAGGTGATGGTAAAGTAGCGGCAATCTTCTAGATACTTTTGTACCCTTTGATATCCATTAAGAGACGGAACATACTCCCTTATAGAAGTGGATGGGTCTCTGGAAATCTTGACTCATCCTGGTGAGGATCTTCATCCATAGGTACTTCCTTAGAAGTCTGTGCTTCGGTAGCCCTCCGAACCTACCTGTTACGGTTTCTCCTTTGGGTTTGGGTTAGTGGCACGGTCCTCAAACTTAATCCAATTTCAAACACTGATGTTGGGACGACCAACCCTTCAGTTGTGTCTTCGACGATCATAACTTCTTTCCCCTAGCAGAAAGGAATAGCAGGCTGGTAGGTATCATGGTGGCAGTAGTATTGACCTTCCTGTAAGAAGGGAAGTCCTAAGGGCAGCTCAAAATAAACTCAGCAGATGGTCCTTCAACCTCTAGAGAGGCTAATTTCATTATGAAAAATGAGGCTTTCTCGAGAATGACCTCGAGATCTTCAAATTCCACTTCAAACTTGATGGTAGGAGTGACATTTCGGGCACTGCGGCTCATCGGTAGGTTGCAGGAAAAAGTGAGCGTTGGGAATGCCATTGCAATAGCTTCAAAAAGAAAACTCTGGTGTTAGCTAATTGTCCAATACCTCGTAATCTCAGTGTGAGCACTAAAAATTAACAGAGGTCGATCTGATTTGTGGAGATTTCAAAATTTTTAGTAAAAATAGTTTGAAAGTAGATAAATTTAATTAATATAAAGGAAATTAGAGATCAACTACAGCACTAACAATCATATTTAATTTTTAAAATAACAAATCAAACTCGTAAGGGAAAAAGTCCAGTTCAGGACCCAGTGTGAGACCAACTTAACAATGCACAATGCCCCAGTTGAACTAGTCCACCAACACACATATTGGGTGACCAATCCCATACGAAGATTAAAAAGTCCTTAATGGCCTCCTGAACCTACTTACTCAAAGGTGATTGAGCAGACAGTCCTGAAGTCCAAAAGAGTTGATCGTACTCTCCCAAGAAAGAAATTGGTAAAGTATGCCAATGGAAGAAGGGTAATTTGGTCCAAGAGGAAAAATTACCGATGTATGAAGATAAGATTTCTTGATTTAAATGGAGAGAAAAGCTATTCCCCAGTGGAGTCACTAGGAGTTGTCGGCACTATTTTGCGTGTGGAGTTGACCGTTAGAAGCTGTCGGTCACTGAAATTGAAATCTCGTCACCCACTTTCAAAAAGCATTATATATATATATATATTAGAAAAATATGAAATCAAAGTGATCCCATATTTTTCATTATTTAAATGAAAGAGCATTGTACATCAAAACCTATATCAATCCCAAAAGATAAACACGAGACTTGAGGGTGAGGCTCGATCAAATAAACTAAGAAATATATAACATCTGTTTGGTCTGCGAAACCATTTTTTTTGCTGACAAGTTCCCTATTTAATATGAAGTATTAAATAGGGTTTATATTAAGGATGGTTCATATAAACCCTTTTAAGAGCTGAGAAATATATTCCATTGCGAATATGCTGCATCCGTGATGACTGATGCATTGTTGGATGAAATGATTGCTTTGCTGACTGATGGAAGAGGAGAATGTAAGATTAAAAATAATAAGAAATTTAACTTCTCTACTTCCATGATGAATATTCAGTCAAAGCTATGACACTACTTCATCTCTGCTAAATTACTACCAATGAATCATCTAAGCAAAGAAATGAAGAATAGAGCTGTGCTAAACTTTTGCTTTCAGAAAAATGAAGGCAGTAGATATTGGTGCTCTCATAATTCATCATGCTCAGGTTATAGCTACCTAATTGTGCTATAACCAGTGGAATGGGTTCCACTGCCCTGATTTTCACTTTATGTGAGTAATCAGGAGTTGAGTCCCATAGAAATGTGGAAAGGTTGTAGCCAAAAAGTCCTTTTGGGAAGCATAAGGTTCAAAGAGTAGATTCATTTGTTGAGTCTAGCAGCGGAGGTATGGATAGACCCTCTAGATAAGCTGCAGGGGCCTCTACATCTTACTCCGCTTCACTTGAAACTTTATAGAGCAGATTATGATTCAACAAATGGATATAGTTAATAGGTAGAATTAGATTAAAGAAATTGGAGCTAGAAATGCTTATAATGATGAGTATAAGCAAAGGAGGTTTCAACATGATATAGCTTTTGAATAAGCTATGGTTAGATATCTTAGGGGTGAATACAATGTGGAATTTCAAACTTGCCCCAGATTCAGTCCTTATGCTCCTATTCATGAAGAAGAAGAAGATGGTGGTGATGAGGAAGGTGATGAGAATTGATATTCTTAAGAGTTTAGTTTGTTTTGTTTACTTGTATGTTATCTTTGTTATTTTGATGTTAGTTGACGTCATTTGAAACAATTGTGGTAAAAACTTTTATTTGGTGTTGTGGACCTAAATTATAATAGTAACAATAGATTTTTACTTTTTTTTTGCACTTTTAGTATTTTCAGTTCTTATTTCTGTTTTTAATTTTCAGCAAATCCTTTAGAATATATTATGTTTCATTTAATTCTTTAAAAATTGTATTTTTAAAGTTAATACCTGCATTATAACAGAGTCTAGTTTCATACATAGAAATCCTCTATAGGTTAGTTTTTATTCTCATGCATTTACTATTTTCTTTCATCTAAAATTTTTTGTACTAAACATTTTTAAATTACTTAAAAACTTAAGTTTGGGGGAAAGAAAAATTACTTTTAAAAAGAAGTAAACTAAATTTTATTTGTTTTTAATTAACTATAGTTTTAAAATTATTTAACATGACCTAGGATATTAAGATTTAACTTTAAATGACTACTTATGTTTTTGAATATTATGGTAAATTTTGGTAAAAGTTTTTAATAATGAAGGTGAATTTTTAAGTTAAAGATATTTGGTATGAAAAGATAAGACTATATTTTTTTTATTTAAAGTAAAGGAAATTGTATTTTTTAAGTATTAAGAATTTTAGAGTTTCATGTAAGAAGAAAAGAATGAACCTTTATGAAAAATCATTAACTAATATGAATTTATAAAGTGAAGTAAGGTAAAGAGTTTTGACTTTAAGAAGAAGATAGTGAAGTTCAAAATTATTAAAGGCTATCCAGGTATAGTAATCCTGACTTGAAAAAGAAAAAGAAAAGAAAGGATTGAAAAGATACTAAAAGAAAAAAAGAATAGAAAGGATTGAAAAGATACTAAAAGAAAAAAAGAATAGAAAGGATTGAAAAGATACTAAAAGAAAAAAAGAAAAGAAAAATGAGTGAGGTGAAGCTTGAGGAGATGCTAATCAAAAATTGGCTTCACTTGAATTAACTTAAGGAAAATGCTTTATTGCATTTTCTAAATTTATATTAGAGTATTAGTAACATTACTGGTAAAGTTTTCATGAAGTTCTTTTTCATATGAATGTTGTAAGTATCCTAATATGACAAATTACAATTTTTATTGAAATGAAAAGAGAATCACAAATCTTAAATTTAATTACTAAGTACTCTTAGACATAAAATTTGAATCTAAGTTATTAAATAATTTTCTTAAATTTTACTATTTTATTTATTAAATTAAAGTATAGGAGTTTTAAGCTAATCTCTATCCTAAGCCATATGCTTTTATGTAGTAAAAGTGTCACTTCAGAACAAGTAACATTTAAGTTTGGGTGATTTTGATACACCAAAATAATATGTTGTATTAAGTATACATTTTATGCTTATTTTTTGTGATATTTCTCTTTAAATAATGGTATTTTCATGTTTTTATTGCAAGTATATCAACTTTAGGTATTTGGAGCAAAAGTAACAAAAAGGATGAAATTTCGAGCCAGAACAACAAATTTTGAGAATTCTCGCGCTAGAAGCGCAAGAAATGCCATTTTATAGAGAGTGAATGCTAGATGCACTAGATTGGCACTAGAAGCGCCATTTCACGGATAGCTAGTGCTAAATGCATCAGGTTTGGCGCCTGAAGCACCAAAATCAAGAACAATGCGAACTTAAGCAAGCTAGTGCTCGATGTGCCAAAATTGGCACCAGAAGTGCCAGAGATCAATTTTTGCGGATTAAGGCAGTTCAGAAAGAATTTTGTGTTAATTTTCAAAGGGAAACTTGTTCTAACACCCCTTGGAGTGATTCAATGCTTCTAGACACTTTAGAATGTTTTTTTATGAAGGGATATGTCTCTTGGATCAATGGACATGACTTTTGAATTCAAAAAGTTGAATTTTGGATAGAATTTTAGAGGGAAATTTGAATTCTTTTTGGAGTGAGGTAGCCTTTAATAAAAGAGAGGTTTTGAAAAATAGGAAAAAAGAGAAGGTGACATTGTCCGAAAATCACACCCTAAGAAATATGGTGAAAATTAGGAGAAAGAGAGAGAGCGAGAGAGAGAGAGAGTGAAGGGCTTGAAGATTTTCTTCAAGAATTGTAAGAGAAGAGGGAAGGTGAGAGATTTCTTCTTCATTATACATCTAAGAGAGAATTGAGAGCACTTGTAAGGAGAGAAAGGCTTGAAGAGAACTTCTAGTGATTTGCTTGGGAAGGATTGTGAGATAAGTTGTCTTTTATTTCATTTATTTTGTATACTTTTTTTTTATTTATGAAATCCATGTTAATCATATCCTTCTCATGAATTCTGAGTGGTATTCTTTATTGTTCTCCCTACTTTGAGATATGGTTTTATGAAGAATTGATTTTGTTTTATACGGTTTTAAAGGTTAATAATTTGTGATGATTTAAACTTCGATCTTCATTTACTTTTTGATATGGCCAATTGAATTGTTAAAATATGTTGAGAAACATATGTTTCAAAAGGGTTATGATTTCTACAACATGGAGAGAACCACATTTGATTTCATGGGAGAGGATTTTATCCTTGGAATTGAGTGCAAATAAATAGGGAAATTTAATTTGTTGAATGAATAATTGGAGACTTTAAGGTGAGATTAAAATCTCCAATTTGATCCAGTTGATTGGAAACTGATTGGAGATTGTTAGCCCTCTGGTGAGGGAGTAGTGGGAGCTTTAGAGTGGTTGTCGGTATCCTCCCAGACTAATCATAGAATTAGGGATCAAACTCTACATTAATCAATGTTCTTTATACACTCAAAAGAGGGTCAAGAAAAAGATTGCTCCTATTTGGCATAAAATAATTTATATATATTTTTCCAAATGATTTTAATTTCTTCACAATCCATATACTCATTGTAAAGGGGAAGGATGTTTCCTTAAATTTGAACTCTTCATCACAAAAACTATGTTTATTTTTTGTAATTTTACTTTTGAAAGTTTAGCAATTAGTTTAATTAATTTTGTCTTTTTACTGTATTTTATTTAACATTCACTCTATTACTTTATAGTCAAATTTAGCACTTCACTTCTGCAGTTAAAAATTGTAGTTCACAATATAATCTTAAGAATTTACTAATAGGCATTTCCAACTTCTTTGTGGGATCGATATCTAAGACTCCATTAGAGCCTTTTACTATTTGAGCGATACGTATACTTGCGTTATTTTTAGGGGATTTGTCAGTTTAAAAAGTTTTAAAAAATTAAACTATTTTCATTAAAGTTATGTTTGTTAGGATTAATTTGCACATTTACTATTGTATCTATAGTGTGTATTTTGTAATATTGAAAGATATTTGCAAAATAAACATACTAAATCCACCCGCATCAAGTTTTTGGTGCTGTTGTCAGAGAAATAACAGAAAGTAGCAGTAATGTATTTTATAATTTGAATTATTTTTTTTTCTTTTAAAATAAGTGTGTTTGAAGTTCAGTTTGAATATGTCATATTTTCGTTCGTTTGCTTATTTTAATTACTTACTGTGTTTGTTTATGCGTTGTGTAAGATCTGAAGATTTAGAGCCTCACAATTTTGAGTTAGTAGGAACTATTAAAAAAAATTCAAAAATAATAAAAAGAGATAGATCATATTATGAAAATGGCTTACAATATAAGTAATGCTGAAAATTAAAATGAACATCATCAGAGACCTTTAAGAGATTATGCAAAGCCTACAGTAGATGTAAATCATTTGAGTATACAAAAACCTGTTGTTGTTGCCAATTCATTTGAGCATAAACTTGATATTATCCAAATGGTACAATATAATCTATTTGGGGGAACACCAACTGAATATTTTAATCTTCACCTTGCTAGTTTTTAAAAATTGTATGCTACTTTTAAATATTATGGAGTGTCGAATGATGTCGTTAGACTTAGACTTTTTCCTTTTTCACTAAGGGATAAAGCTAAGATGTGGTTAAACTTCTTAGCACCTAGATCTATCAGAAATTAGGGAGACTTATCACCAAAATATTTATCTAAATATTTCTCACATTCAAAAAGTAGTAAGTTTAGAAATGATATTACATCTTTTTGTTAGTTTGATGTTAGTTTGAAGTTTGTTAGTTTGAAGGAGAATCAATTTATGAAGCATGGGAAAGATTTAAAGATCTCCTTAAGAAGTGTCCACATCATGCGTTGTCATATTTGTTAGTAATTCAAACTTTTTATTATAGATTGTTTGGATCTCTTAGATTGATAATTGACGCTGTTGCTAGTGGATCATTAATGTCAAAACCATTTGACAAAGTATATTCTTTAATTGGAGAGATGGCTACTAATAATTTTCAATGATAAAGAGTAGCTAGTATTCATGATTCTAATGCAATATCTATGTTAGCTGCCCAAATATCTACTATATGAAAGAAGATAGATCAATTTGGAATGAATTATTCTCAGACATCACTTGTGGTTGAGAGAAACTCATTGGGACAAATGATAGAATCTCAATCATCTTGTGAGACCTTAAATGCAATAAATAATCATTCTAATAATCTTTATGCCAACTATTATAAACATGGTTGGAAGAATCATCCAAATTTTAGTTTGAGTAACAATAACTCTAATGCCACAAATCTGTAATGGGGAAACAACACTGCAATCCCATTGAAAAGCTCCAACAATCAAGGAAATCAAAACTATAAACCTTATGACCTTCTAAGTTTTAATAATTTGCAGAGTAAGGAGAAAAAATTGTCAATGGAAGAATTGATATTACAAATGGGAAGCCAATTACATAGTCAAGGTGCTGCAATTAAAAATATGAAAAATCAATTGGGATGTATTGATATCGCACTTAGCAATAGACATTCAGGAACGTTGCCTAGTAATGCTGAAGTAAATCCTAAAAATCAGAACAAAGAGCAATTTAAGGCTATTCAACTGAGAAGTGAAAAAGAATTGGAAAATAGTGTTAAAAAAGAAGTGGATGTTGAAGCTGAAAAAGGTGAAGTCGAAAATGAAAAATCTGGTGAAGAATCTCATTTTAAGTTAGAATGTCCTATTAAACCATTGAAAATAACTAAAGAAAGACCACCACCTCAATTTCCTCAAAGATTGAGGCAGAAAAATAGAGATAACCACTTTCCAAAATTTTTGGAGATATTAAGGAAATTGATGATAAAAATTCCATTGTTGAAGCCTTGAAACAAATGCCATGCTAGGTGAAGTTCATGAAGGATGTACTTAATAAGAAGAAGAAGTTTGTAGATAATGAGACTGTTGTACTTAATGAAGAGTGTAGCGCTATATTTCAAAAGAAGCTTCCTAAAAAACTTAAAGATCATGGAAGTATTACTATTCCTTGTGCTATTGGTGAAAGATTTTTTAGAAAAACTTTATGTGATTTAGGAGCTAGTATTAATCTTATGCCTTTATCAATTTTCATAAGGTTGGGTTTAGGAGATATTTCACCTACAACTGTAACTCTACAGTTAGCTGATCGTTGGATTACCTATCTTAAAGGAGTTATAGAAGATGTTTTGGTAAAAGTTGATAAATGTATCTTTCCCCTGGATTTTATTGTATTATATATGAAGGAAGATAAGGAAACTGCTATCATTTTAAGAAGACAATTCCTTGCCACTTGAAGAGCTTTGATATATGTGCAAAAAAGAAAACTATTTATGAGAGTTATTGATTTAATATTGCAAAATCAATGAGATACCCTGCAAAAGAGCAAGAGATTGAATGCTTCAGAATGGATATTAACAAATATTTAAGTCATGAATATTTTAAGAAGTCATTCGAAAAAGAATTTGAAAAAGAATATTTGGAATATCAAGATGAGGATAAAATTCATAAAATTCATTGATGAATCTATGGAAGTGAGTAAAGAAGATTTGAATTTTGTTCAAGAAAAATTTGAAATGTTAGACCCTACAAAAAGTAATAAGAATTTGATTTCATCTATTGAGAAACCTCCTAAACTAGAACTTAAAACACTTCCTACACATTTGAAGTATGCATTTTAGGAGATTTATCTACATTACCTATTAGAATGTCCTCAGAATGAACTAATAGGTAAGAACAACAGTTGTTGGAAAGTTTGAGAAGATATAAAAAAGTCTTTCGATGGATGTTAGCTTATATTAAAAGAACCAACCCTTCAATTTGTATGCATAGAATTAATTGGAAGATTAACATGAACCAAGAGCTGATCCTCAAAGGAGATTGAATCTTATGATGAAAGAAGTTGTTAAAATAGAGATTTTAAAATGGTTTGATGTTGGAATGATATATCTTATTTCAGACAGTGCTTTGGTGAGTCCAATTCACAATGTTCCAAAAAAAGGAGGTGTGACTGTAGTGACAAATGAGAATAATGAATTAATCTCAACAAGATAAGTCACTCCATTGTGGATCTGTATAGATTATAGAAATTAAATTCCGCCACCAAAAAGGATCATTTTCCTTTACCCTTTTTGGACTAGATGTTTGATAGGCTAGCTGGGCACATATATTTTTATTTTCTAGATGGATATACCAGTTATCATCAAATACATATTTCTCCAAAGGATCAAGAGAAAACAACATTCACTAGTCCTTATGGAATTTTTTCTTTTCGATGAATGAAATTTGGATTATCTAATGAACATGCAACATTTAAAAGATTTATGATGTCAAATTTTAGTGATTTAATTGAATAAGGGATTGAAGTCTGTATGGACAATTTTTCTGTATTTGGAACTTCATTTGAAATATGTTTAAATCATTTAGAGAAAGTTTTAGAATAATGTAAAAATACTAATCTTGTATTAAATTGGGAAAAATGTTAATTTATGGTTGTAGGAGAAATTATCTTGGGAATAAAATTTTAGAAAATAGCATGAAAGTAGTTCTTGTTAAAATTCAGGTTATATCAAGCCTACCTTCACCTACTACTATAAGAGGAGTGAGGAGCTCTTTTGGACATGCTAGATTTTACAGGCGATAAATTAAAGATTATTTAAAAATTACAAAGCCTTTATGCCAACTTCTGGAAAAAGATATAAAATTTGACTTTAACCAAGATTGCCTTAAAGCCTTTAACTGTAAAGGAAAAATTGATCACTGCTCCTATAATTGTTTCACCTGATTGGGAGAAATCTTTTAAATTAATGTGTGGTACTAGTGATTATGCAATTGCAGCTGTATTAGGGAAAAGATATGATAAGATTTTTAATGTCATATACTATGTTAGTAAGACTCTTAATGATGCTCAAATTAAATGTACCACTACTAAAAGAGAGTTATTAACAATCATTTATGTTTTTGATAAACTTAGGTCATATATGATTGGAGCAAAATGCATTGTGCATACTGACCAAACAATTATTAAATATTTAATGCAAAAGAAGGATGTGAAACTAAGATTAAATTGATGGGTACTTTTGATGCAAGAGTTGGATTTTGTAGTTGTCGATAGGAAAGTTACTGATAATCAAATTGTTGATCATCTATCTAGGCTAGAATAGGAAGAAATACTTGATTTGGAAAAATAAATTAATGAAACTTTCTTGATGAACAACTTTATGGTGTAAAAGGAAGGGAAATATCATGGTATGCTGATATTAAAAACTATATTGTTAGTGATATTTCATCATATGAACTAACAAAACAACATGAAAAGAAATTCATTCATGATGCAAAATCTTATTTTTGGGATGACCCTTATTTGTATAAACAATGCAAAGATTTGATAATGAGATGATGTTCATAAAAATATGTGATCAGTGCAAAGAGTAGGTAATATTTCAAAAAGAAAAGAAATGCCTCTAAATTTTAATTTGGAAATTGAAATTTTTTATGCATGGGGATTGAATTTTATGGGACCATTTATACATTCATTTAGGAATATATATAAATTGATTCTAATGGATTATGTTTCAAAATATATTGATGCAATCACTTTACTTTGATGTGATGCTTGGAGTGTTTAATTAAAATATTTTACAAGATTTGGAATGCCGAGAGTAATTATTAGCAATGGAGGATGTCATTTTAGGAATGCAATAACTGCAGGATTGATGGAGAAATTTAATTTTTATATAAAATTGCAACTACTTATCATCCTCACACTAGTGATTTGGCAGAAGTATCTAATTGTGAAATTAAAAGAATTTTGGAAAAAAGTGTGAATCCTAATAAAATGGATTGGTCTGCTAGATTAGATATTACATTATGGGCATACAGGACAGCTTATAAGACATATATAGGAATGTCCTAGTATAGATTAATTTTTGGGAAGACTTGTCACTTACTAGTAGAATTTAAACATAAAGCTTACTAGGCTATTAACGAATTCAATTTCTATTTGAAAGATGCTGGTGAGAAAAGATTACTGCGATTGAATGATCTTAAAAAAATTAGAAATGAATCTTACGATAATGCTCGAATTTATAATGAAAGAATGGCATGATTAGAAGATAATAAAAAAAGAATTTGAGCCTACAGAGGAAATTTTATTATACAATACATGATTGAAATTATTTCCTGGAAAACTGAAGTCTAGCTGGAGATAACCATTTTGAATTGTTAAAGTATATCCCTATAGAGCTGTTAATATTGAAGATCCTAAGACTGGAAGGATATATAAAGTGAATGGGCTTAGATTGAAACCATATTTTGATTGTCAAAGACTAGTTCTTAAGGAGATTGTAACGTTAGGTCACCTAGAGTAGAGACTGTAAATGCCAGGCTGACGATATTAAATTAAGCGCTTTGTGGGAGGCAACCCATATTTATCATTGATTATTTTGTTTTTAAGTCTTGTTTGGAATATTTTACATATATTAATATATTTGTGCTTCTATAGATTCCATGTATTTGAGGAAATTTGACATTGAGAAACTATTTAACAACATCTAATTTAATAAGTGTATGGAAAATATGAGAATTTATTGGATCAAAATCAAAATCGAGAAGTTTTTGGAACTGATGTGTGATGTGCCAGATTGGCGCATAATGTGACATATTCCAGAGAGCTGGTGCATGATGCACCAGAATTTGCGCATGAAGAGACACGGTGATGAAAATGGCTTAAAACATTTTAAATGGCAGTTTTTGGCAATTTTTTACGAGTTATTCTCCTTATAACTCTCAAATACTAACTTTAAAGTCAATTTTAACGGGGAAAATGAGGGAAGTGTCACTAGTTTTCAATTCCAACAGTGCCCCACTCTAAAAAATCAGTTAGATTTGGAATTTTTAACCAGAGAAAGTTCATCTGTTTAGATGTGTAGAAGCTACATGAGCGTTTCCTTGTGAAGAAGAGGCTAATCAAAGAAACAGGGTTTGTGAATCAAGGATTTGATGCACCAAATACTCGTAGGAGAGATTATTGCGTAGAGACGCTGAGAAGTGATTTGCTACACTACTGCAGCTGTAGTTGTCTCTGTGGTGGAAGAGTTTTATGAAATTCTTGATAGATTCAACAAAGGAATTGTCTATGTGCAAGGCAGGTTTGTGCAATTCACTTCTTCAAGAATAAATGAGATTTTTGTGATTGGAAATATGCATATTTTCCATTACGCAAATTTTACCCCTACGAGAGATAAAATAAATGAAATCAATCAATACCTTATGAATGAATATGCAAATTGGGAGGCTAGAGATGATGGATATGTATGTTTTCTTCATCATTTTTAAATCCTGGTTCTAAGGCATGGAATTTCTTTATTGCATTGAAATTACTTCCCACTATGAAAATCAGCAAAGTAACAAAGGAGGGTGCTATTCTGAACTATTGTATTCAAACTTGAAAACCTATTGATATTGGAGCAATAATTGTGAAATCGCTTTTGGGTTTGATTCTCAATTGATTTGCAACTGGATTGGGGCATCCATCCACTATTTTCCCAATATGCAGTCAAACACAAGTATGTTATGAAAGTAGGGAGAAAGTGCTTCTTTCTTGGAAGTCGATGGATCCAGAAGTCTATTGCAACTGTAATTGAATGAGAGATGAGAATGATATTAATGTTATAAACCATCGAACTGCTATAGCTTTTCATCCTCAGAAAAGTGGTTTGGCTGAATTATCTAATCGTGAAATTTAAAGAATATCAAAAAAATCTATGAATCCAACAAAAATAGATTGGTCAGTCAAATTTGATTATGCTTTGTGGGCTTATAGGACTGCATATAGAAATCTTATAGGAATGCCCCCATATAGGCTAATATTTAGGAAAGCTTATCATTTACAAGTTGAACTTGAGCATAAATAATATTGGGATATTGAAGAGTTTAATATTTGAGGGATGCTTGTGATAAAAGACTATTGCAATTAAATGAGCTTAAAGAGATAAGGAATGAATCTTATGAGAGTGTTAAGATTTATAAAGAAAAGATATTTATTGAATCTTATGAGAGTGTTAAGATTTATAAAGAAAAGATGAATATGTGGCATGATCAGAGGATTCTTACTAAAAACTATAGGCCATGGTAATAAGTTTTATCATATAATTCAAGATTAAGATTATTTCCAGGCAAAGTTTAATCTTGGTGGATGAGCCCATTTGTTGTGATAAAAGAATCCCTATGATGTTGTGGATATCAAAGATTCTAAAACTAAGAAAATATTCAAATTGAAAGGTCACAGGCTAAAACTCTTGTTTTTAGGGGATCAATTTAAATTAAATGATGTTATGTTGTTGGGTCAACCATAATAAGCAATGTTTACTTCAGGCTGACGATGTTAAACCAAACACTTTGTGGCAGACAACCCACAGTTATAATATGTTTTTGTTTTGAATGTAATATTCTTCTTTTGTTTAATTAAGAAAAATTCTTGTACTATATGGAATATATAATGATTTAGTAAGGATTCTAAGACCTTAATAGATGACTTAGATATGTTAGATTGAGTATTTGGATGATAAGCTAACCTGTGCTGAATTAAGCACTTATGCTTAAGTGCCAACATTCACCACTTAAGTGCAGAAGTTAATTAAACATGTTAAATTACATTTCTAGAAAATTTAAATGTGGTTTAGTGGGTTTTTACATGGTTTAGTGTTTTGAGAACATGTCTAGTTGTTTTAGGCTTCGTCCGAAGCCTATAAAGAAAAAGGAAAGAATAGAATTCTCAGCCCACTTCAATTTTAACCTTAAAATCTAAGTGAAGAGAGTAAGATTTTGAAAAATTATCACTTTTAGAGATTGATATACAGAAAAAGAAGGAAGCCATGCAGAAGAAGTTCATTAGTCAAAGTGCACAAGAGTTATACCACAGTTTCCTAGCAGTTAATATAGAAGGAATAGCGAAGAAGATCACAAAGATTGAAGTTGACGTGGCTTCAATTGAAAATAAAGTGAATGAGGTTAAGACACATTTGGAGCATATTGGATGATAATTGAAGATGCAATTTAGTTACACAAGTTTTATAGAAAAAGCCAACAAGGCTATATATTTAAAAAACAAATGGATTGAAGAAGACTCAACTAGAGTTCTTCACCACCATCCGTTCTATCAGATCAATATTCTCAATGCCCAGAAGAAATAAATGAAAGGTTAGGATTCATTCTACTGGAAGGAGAGCGGAATTAAGTTCTAAGTTTAGTGTTTGTTTGTGTTAGGTGTTGTGATGTTAGTGTTAAGTTTTTTTTATGTGTTTTTAGTGTTAAGTTTACTTGTGTTTTTGCTTAGGAATTATCTAATCAAAGACTTTTTAGATTAAGAAATTATGTACCATAAATGCTTGTATTTGTTTGTGAATTAATATAAGTGTTTGTTTGTGTGTAAAATTTTGTGTTATTTTATGTTCAATCAAATTAGTAAAGATTGGTGAATTTTGAGAAAGAGGAGAGTTGAAGGGGTAAATATTGTTTTTAAGATTTAAAATACCATTTAGGAGTGGTTAACTAAGGCTAGATGTGCATTTCACTTACATCATCCGATGAAGCTACATCGATTACTAAAGCATCTTCTGACTGGCAAGCAGAAAGTGATTCGATAATAGAACCCGATTCTGTGGCAACACCCGATGGAGTCCATTTTTATCGAAAATATCAAAATTCATGCACTGGCGCATAAGAACCAAAACCCTCGCTTAAGTGCTAGATAACTCAAGAGGTAGTCACCTAAGCCTTGAATTAGTCGTGCTTTAGCGCTATTTCACTTAAACTGGTTTGCAAATGGTTAAAGATGAAAAATTAACCCAAAAATGACCATTTTCAACCTCGACATCATCTTCTTCCCTTAGAGTTCACGAGTGAGGAGTTAGGGCTTCTTCTAGAGTGAAGATTTCATGGTGGATTTAAGCCAAATTTGCTACATTTGATCTTCTTGAGGTAAGAGCTTTACTTCAACGTAAATTTTTTTTATTTTCACCTTGTATTTTGAGCATATTTGCGATTTACAAAGAAACACTATTCATAGTGAAACTTTGAGAATAACCTATGGAAAATACATATAAATGATAGTTTAAGCTTTTAGAAGTTGAGTTTTAGTGATTTAGTCATGAATTTAGGATTTATTCTGAATTTTATGTGGTTTTTAGAAATGGACCCAAAAATGAAGAGGAGTAAAGAAAGTCCCATTTCAATTTAAGCAAGTTTGTTTGCTTGAAAGCTAAGGATATGTATACCAATGCACTACAATCAAGAAAACTGATTCCTGAGTGATGTTTTAAAGGTTCGGGTGGAGCAGTGGAAGATTTAATTGTTCACCAAGAGTGGGAAGGATTTTGTTATTTTTTGGTGTGGCTGTAATTTCAATTGTTTGGGAGTTTTAGGCTAATCTCTTTGAAGCTAAAGAAGATCAGGTCATGGTTTCAGGAAAATTAGTGCCTTTCTCCCTCGAGCTAATTAATCCATTTTACCAGCTGCCCCATAGTCTGGTGTGTTTTTATTCAAATTATAGTTATTCAAATTATATTCAAATTATAGTTTGACTGAGGAGGAGTTGGATGAGATCATATCATCATTGACATCGGGAAGAAGACTGTGGAAGATCACAAATGAAAGAAGAGTCAACTTCCCTGTGTCAAAGTTAGATGTCATATCAAAAGTGTGGAACTAATTTATTTTTGCTCGTCAACTACCAACCAACCACCTCAGCGAAGTTACCAGAGATAGAGCTACCTTGAACTATTGCATTCATTAGTTTAAACTGATTGACATTGGATCTCTGATCTATCAAACTATCATTAGTTCTACTATAACTGCCACTACTACATGTTTGGGATTCACATCCTTGATCATTTCCTTATCTGAGCAAGCTTGTTTTAGATTCGATAGCTGGGAGGAGATACTTCAGCCTCTAAAAACCATCACAAGTGTTAATGTGAAATCTTATTCAAAACATTTGATATTTGGCTGGAGAGGAGGATTTTTTAGTATTTCAGGTGCTTCTACTTCTCATGCTTCTACATCACGTGCATCTAAATTATAAGGTCAGGCTTCTAGTTCTAATTCGCGGTCACACTTAATGCAAAGGATATTAGATAGCATCAATTATACAGTGTATATGGTATTAAATTTGGAAAATTTGGTAGATCATATGGTTGGTTATATGAGGAGACACAGTGATTATGAGGAAAAATTTCACTCATCTTTGGAAACCTTATCAGAGGTGACCAAAGTGTAGTTTTTCCTTCATATCCACAATATCCATCATATGAGCCTACTGCCTTTTGGGACAACAATAACAGTGATGATGATGAGGATGAGAATTAATTTGAGTAGTAGTTTTTTTTTTGTGTACAGTTAATTTGTTTTATGTTGTACTTATCCTGATTGCTACTATTATTAGTGTTTTATCTTGTTAGACACTGTTGTGATGTATTTATGCTACTATGAGTAGTTCTAATTTTTCTATGGTAGTGATTATGTTAATTATGTTGTTTAGTGTATTTAGTTAGTTTGTGTTGAACTTAATCCTGAAGTTTAGGAACGTTTAGAATATTACTAACTTTCACTTAAGAACTTCATATTTAAAATTTTCAATGTACTGCCAGGTATTTTCTTTATGTTGCAGTTGTGAATTTCTTATAGTGTGTTTGCTTGCTTTTATGTTATCCTCCACTGCATATGAGTCTAATGAATCTCTATATTTTAACGTTAAATTAAGATTTCATCAATTAAATTTTACTCTTATTTTTAATTTTTTTACTTGTATATTTAGGATATGAAAATTCCTCTAACAATGTTATTTTTAGTTTTCATTTCTGCTTATATATAAATATGATGCTAAAATTTTTTATCATATTAAAAGTTTTAGTTTGGGGGGATGAAAAACAATTTCTAAAACTTCAATTTTATTTATTTTCAAAAGTTCTACAAATAATTAGATTTTGATTTGAAAAAAAAATGAATTTGTATATGAAGTATTATTAAGGAAGTAAAATTTTGAATATAGAAATGAGTAAGAGAATTTAGTTGAAACCTATAGTAATGAAGAACAAGTTAAAGTTAAAAATTTTTAGTCTAGAAATGATAGATATTGTGTATCTATCTTTACTAGGAGAAATTGTATTTTTTTTTTTGAAAAATTTAGATGGGTTAGACCTCTATTTTCAATACTTAAATTTCTTCTATTGAAAATAATTTTCAAAATTATTATTATATTTTTAAATAATGGATATATATCAGAACTTTGCTTTTGGAAAGGAAAGTGGAATTAAAAATCATTAAAGGCCTATCCAAATATAGTAATCCTCACCTAAAATAGAAAAATAAAAAGAAAAAAAGAAGAAAAAAGAAAGAAAAAAATTTAAAGAAAGTTAAAAAAGGGAGGAGAAGCTTGAAGATTAGTGCCTATTCAAAAATTTGTTCCACATCTGATCTTTTTAAAGTATAAGACTTAAGAAAATCTTAAGCTTAAGGATATAATATAATAAGTATAATTATTCTTAATAAAAATTTTTAAGTGGAGAAGATACAATGTCTAAGCTCTATATTTAGAGAATTTACAAATATTTCTGAACTAGATAGAAACTCATATTTTAAGACTTCTTTACATTAAAGATTTCCAAACTCTAAGTTGGTCTCATGTACTAAATTTTTTTCTGAATTGGACGACTATATTTGTAGATCAAAATTTTAGAATATCCTAAATAAATTTGCTTACATAATCTACTTATTTTGGTTTTAAAATATTGCGGTGTCACTTGAGGACAAAAAATATTTTAAGTTTGGGGGATTTTGATACACCTAAAGTATATAGTATTTTTGTACACATTTTTATATAGAAGAAGAAGAGTTGTAGTGAGTCAGTAGAAAGTATTGCAAGATAATGGAAGAGAAGAGATTCAAAGGAACTTCAAGAGTTTGGTGGAGTGGATTTGAAATAAGTTTTTATCTTTGTGACTATATTTGGTTTTAAGTAAGACTTCTTGTTTGATTGCATTATTTCTACTATCAAAATTAAGTGTGGTTGTGTTTTCTCCATGAATTCTGGGTAGTTTTCTCTATCTTCTTTCTTAAAATGATAAGTGATTAAGTATCGGACAGAAGTTGTGTGAAGTATTAACCTTTAATGTTGGAATAAGTTGTGATTGTTTTAAACATTATACTTCATTTACTTCAAGATTTGGCCATATAAAATGTTAATATTTGTTGTGAGAACATGTACAATTTGAGATGGTATTATCTTAATCAACTAATGATAAGAATCACATGATATTGTACGGATGAGAATGTAATTCATATGATTTTGTGTAAATAAATAGGAAAATAAACTTTGAAGAATGTAGAACTAGAGGGCTTTAGAGTAACAGGATAAAGCCCCTAAATTGGTTTATAGTTTTAGGTTTTGATAAGAGATGTTGTCACCCAGGTGGAGGGACAAGAGGGAACCCTAGAGTGAGAGCTAGTATCTTCTCTAACTAGTCTGTTTTCAAGACTATTCAAACTTTAAATTATCCAATGTTCTTTATAGCAGCTCTAGTAAGAGTAAAAAATAATATTGCTCTTATTTAGCACAACACAATTTGAATACTTCCACAATGAAATTCTTATACTTGCTACTAATTTAAGATAAGGAAAAAGATATTTTATTTATATTGCATTCATCTTACAAATATCTAGTTAAATTTTGTTAGTTGTTGACATTATTTTCAAATATTAAAAAAATTACAAAAATAATCGAACTTTCATTCCTATTATAACATCTATAGTTTGAGTAAGAATATTTTTCAAAGTAGATATTGTTATCTAATTTCTTCTAGTTTAGTTACATATTGTATTTCTCACAGTGGGTTTGATATTCACAACTTAATTAAAAAGTCCTACATTATTTGATAACGATACATATACTGGTATACTATCCCATATTTAATTATAATAATTATTTTTTTTTGCTTTGAAATCAAGTTTTTGGAATCATTGCCGGGGATCAAGAATTTGGTGTAGTTGCAAAGTAAGAAATATATGTAAGGAAAAAATTAAGAATATAATCACATACATCATACTGTCATATAAAAAGGGGATCACTATCCACCACCTCACCTCTAGCTAGCCACCCTAGTGACCGGAAAGCTCAAATCCAAGGGGAACTTCTCTACTTTAAACCAAAAATTGAACCCATCCGATGTGGCACTTCCCCATTGCATGCTTGCGCCGCTCAGCCCTCCACCTCAGCCTTCTTTCTCCAGCCAATCAGAGTCTGAGACCCTCCCCTTAGTCATGGCTATAAAAATCCCCATTTTTTGCCAATTTCTTAGTGTGCCAAAATCCTTGGGAAAACTATGTCAATTTGCTTTCAGAGCCTTTCCAAGCTGCCTTGAGTTCATTCCAACCATTTTCCCCCACTAAGATCCACTGTCTGAGCTCAATTTTGAGTTTAAAATCCAGGGTGTTTTTTGTGTACCATTAAACTCCACCAAAGCTTAAATTAAACAACCCAAAAGTTTTCTCAGCCCAAATGAAGAAGTTTCCCATCAAAATCCCCCTTTATTGAGCCCTTGAACCCACCTCTAGACTAATGCCGCACCACCCTTCAATCAAAATCATACTTGTAGCTGATATCCGAGCAAACTATTACTTCAAGTAGGTTCATTGAACTCCATTGAAGCTTCCATAAGCACCTAATGGAGGTTGGAAGCATCACCTCTTGGGCAAATGTATATATCAAAAACCATAAAAAAACACCTTTGGTTTCATCAATTGTGTAGAGAACATGTATTTCATATGCATGTAACAGTATAGATATGTTTGTCTCGACTAGATGAAAGTGTTGGAACAAACCTTAAGTGATTTGGCTTAGTATCAAGTGAGATCAAAATATTTTAGTATGAACAGTTCTCATGTTAGGATGATCGGGGAAGATGAGCGAATGTTTTCTATTTTCGCATGTATCATTTGAAAAATCCAGATTGCGCCGGACAGAAGGACGGAATGTAAAGCGCAGCTTGCATGGCAGCTGAGATAGATTGCGGCATCCAGTATTGTGGTGCATGTGGGGCTTCAGAGTGCCAAAGGATGACGCGATGGGTGACTGGATTAAGTAGGAAATTAAAGAACTTTTATTTAAGTAAATTCCATCACTTAGAAAATCTATATATTTGTGTATAAAAATCATAAAAACAAATTAAAAATACATTGTTATTGAGTGAATATAGGAGAATAATGTTGAATACAAATAAAAATATTTAATGTGCCTATGATTTTTTATTAATTAAATACCCTTTGGGTTATTTTAATTCTAATTAAGTAAATAATAATCACTACGGCTTGAGATTTTAGGGGTTGATTTATCATGTTAATAGTGATGTTCTTTGATTTTTCTAAGGTTAAAGAGCATCTCTATGCATGAAATCTTAATTTCCAAGCTTAGATGGCTATTTTTACTTAAAATAATTATATAAATTAAAATATAAGTAAAAAAATATGAAACTTATTTTGGTAGCTTCCCTGTGGTCAGAGTACCCTAGCAAAGATGTAAATTAAGTTTAAATTTTTATTTACATTACTATAGTTAATTAAATCCTAAAATCTTACTAAAATTAAAATAAATAAAATAGTATTCAAAATTTAACAAAATTAGTTCCACATTATAAAGAATAATCACACTAATGTACGGTAAAAATTTTGAATCAATTTGGAGTATATTTATCACTAAAGTTGATTTTCTAAGTAAAATGACATTTTTTGTATTAAAATAGTTAACATAAATTAAAAATAATTAGAAAAATAATGAAAAGTGGTTTTCTTAGTTCCTTCTGATGAGGACCATTTAGGAAAAATAAAATTTATATATAATTAAATACTGTATTTTTTAGCTTATTTTTGAATTTAAAATAATTAAAAATTACAAAGATATAAAAAAATATACTAAAATGTTTATAATTGTTTTTTGATCATTTAGGACTGATTAGAAAATTTTTCCTATTTTTACTAAGTTAATTATAATTTTTTAAAGGCTAAAAATGTGTTTTCTCAAATTTTTCATTAAAATAATTATAATAAATAAAATAAAACTTATAAAAATGAAAACCTTATTTCTCTAAGCTCTCTGAACTAAGAGAGATTTAATAAAAATATAAAATATGATTTTTGAAATTAAAACATATTTTCTAATTAATTAAATCACAAAAATCAATAAAAAATTATGATAATTAAAATATAATATTAAATATTATAAAATTTTGTCGAAGTAGTCCTTCAGTCTAGTAGAGCCTCCAATAATTTTCCCATGAGCAAAAATTTTACTTTGATTAGTTAAATAAATTAATATTGAAAGTCCTATTTTGAGTTAAAAGTAATTATAGAAATTTTCTCATCTGAGACTATTTGGAGTGAGAATTTAGTGTTAAATGTATTTGTACTTGTTTGTGAATTAATATAAGTTTTTTTGTGTGAAAATTTATGTTATTTTTAGCTTCAAATTGAAATAGTTATATGGGATAATTTTGAGAGAGAGGAGAGTTAAAGAAGTTGAAAATAGTCATTTAAGAGTTATGAGACCATTTATGGGTGGTATACTTAGGCAAATAGTGCATTTTACTTAAATTTGAATCTTGAAAATCATGTACTGGCGCCTAAACGCCACATCTCGCGCTTAAGCGCTAGCTAACCCGAGAGGTAGACGCCTAAGCGGCACTTACCAGCGCTTAAGTGTCGGTTCACAAAAACCGCTTCGCGAACGGTTAAAAGTGAAATTTTGACTCAAAAATCATCATTTTTTAAGGCCCCATCATCTTCTTCCTCTCAAAGTCGCAATTTGGAAGGCTAGGGCACATCTTAGTTAAGTGGAGATTTGTTGGTGGAATCAAGAAAAAATTGCTAGATTTGGATTTCTTGAGGTAAGAACTTTACTTCTATGCAAAAATTTTGGATTTTCACCATGTAGTTTGAGCACATTTGGAGAAATTTGAAAAGTCACTATTCATGGAGAAAAATGAGGAAAAATCTATGAAAATTGCATGGGAAGTGTAGTTTATGCTTTTGGAAATTTAGTTTAGTAGTTTAAACTTGATATTTGAAGTTATTCTTGGAATTTGTAAAATTTGTAGAATGGCACCAAGAATGAAGAGAGGAAAAGGAAAGAGCCCTGTCGATTCGAGATAGTTTGTAAGTTTGAGGGCTTTGGATCGGTACAGTCATGCGTTTCAATCACAAAAACTGATTCAGGCGCATTGTTTTAAGAATCCAGTTGGAGCCATGGAAGATCTGATTGTTCGTCGACAGTGGGAACAATTGTGTTGTTTCTCTGCTGTTTTAGTTATTTTTGTTGTTAGAGAGTTCTATGCAAACCTCCTTAAGGCTGAAGAAGATAGAGTTATGGTTCGAGGAAAGTTGGTACCTTTTTCACCGGAGGTGATCAACTTGTTCTATCATCTACCAGCTGATACCATATGTTTTTATGCAAATTATATTCTCATTACGACAAAGCTAGATGAGATTATTTCTAATTTGACTGATGGAAGAGGACTCTGGAAGATCAGTAAAGAAAGGAGAGTCAATTTACCAACTTCAAAGTTAAGTGCACCTGCAAAGGCCTGACACCACTTTGTCTCTGCTCATCTGCTTCCAACTAATCATCTCAATGAAGTTACAAGAGAGAGAGTGATGTTAAACTATTGTATTCAGGAAGGAAATCTCATCAACATTAAAGCTTTGATCTATCAGACTATCATCAGTTTTGTCACTGTTGCTACTAGTGTAGGTCTAGAATTTGCTTCCTTGATCTTTTCTTTGTGTGAGCAGGCTGGAGTTAAATATGATAGCTGGGAAGAATTATTGTTACCTCTAAAGCCCATCAAGAAGGTAAATGTGAAGACTTATTCTGAGCATTCTATTTTTGGCTGGAGAGGAGGATTTTCTAGGAGTTATGGAATGGAAACGTCTGCTACATCTACCTTTGCTGTCTCTACATCTAGACCATCTACCTCACGTGCTTCTACATCTTGAGGTGAGTCTACTGAGACCCAAGATCATTTATTGTAGAGGATGATGGACAATATTAATTTTACTCCTAATAAAGTTTAGAATTTAGAGCATTTTACAGATCATACTAATAAGTATAATAGAAGGAAAAGTGATTATGAAGAGAAATTTCACTCGTCTTTGGAGAGCCTCATTAGGGGTAACCAAGGAGTGCAATTTCCTCCATATCCTAGATATCCTGATTATGAGCCTGCAGAAGTTTGGGATAGTGATGATTCAGAGGATGGGGAGTAGACTGAGAGATTTTATTTTTATGATTGTATTATGTTGTGGACTATGTGGTCTGCTACTGCTACATTTGCATCTGTGTGATGATGTAGACTATATGTGATGTTTGTGTTAGTTAATATTTTGTTTCTAAATTTTTAGGGTGGTAACTGTTGTTGTGTGTTTAGTACTATTTTAGTTAGTTTAGAAATTAACTTGCTTAGTTTGCTAACTTAGATCTTAAATTTATAATTCAGAAACTGCTACCCTGTATTTTTCTTTTATCATGTTTGTGAGTTTGTTTTTATGCTGAGATTGTGAAGTCAAAGTAGTATGTTTGTTTTCTTAAATGTTTATACCCATTATTTAGAAGTCTATTGAATCTCTACATTTTTAATTGAAATGAAAATATATAAATAAAAACTTTGATAAAAAATTAATTTTACTCCTATTTTTAGTGTTTATACTTGTATAACTAGGGAATATAAATTCTTATTAGCATGTTATTTCAATTTTCATTCCCGCTTATTTATATTTGATGCTAAACTGTTTAATCTATTAAAAATTTAAGTGCGGGGGAGGGGGGATGAAAAATATTTTCAAAATTTGAATTTTATTTGTTCTCTAATGTGTTACAAATAAATTTAATTTGAAAAGAAAAATGATTATGTATATGAAGTTATCTTAGGGAAGTATAGGGAAGTAAAATTTGATTTTTGATTTTAGAATGAGTAAGAAAATTTAGTTGAAATTTTTAGTAATGAAGAAAAACTTTAAGTTAAAGGTTTTTAGTGTAGAAAATGTTTAATATAATGTAAATATCTTTAGTAAGGAAAATTATATTTTTAAAAAATTTAGATAATTTAGACTTTTATTTTTAATACTTAAATTTCTTTTATTAAAAATAATTTTCAAAACTATTATTATGTTATTATTATGAACTATTATTATGTTTATAAGTAAAAGATTTATATCAAAACTTTGCTTTAGGAAAGGAGACATTGAATTCAAAATTATTAAAGGCCAATCTAGATTTAGTAATCTTTGCCTAAAAATGAAAAACAAAAACAAAAAGAAAAAGAAAAAAAAAAGAAAAGGAAAATAAAAAGAAAATAAAAGTAAGGGAGGATAAGGTTGAGGAATAGCGCCTAATTAAAAAATTAGTTCTACATTTGATCTTTTTAAAGTATAAGACTTGATAAATTCTTAAACTTAAAAAAATAATATAGTAAGAAATTATTTCTAATAAATATTTTAAGAATAGAAAATAATAGAACTAAAATTCTAAATTTGGAAAACTTACAATATTTTTGAATTAAATAGGAACTCAAATTGTCATATTTCTTAACATTAAGAATTTCTAAACTTTAAGTTGGTCTCATTTACTGAATATTTTTTTCAAATTTGACTACTATATTTATAACTCTAAATTTTAGTAACTCCTACAATAGTAACTCTTAAAGAACTCATATACATATCATACATATTTAGTTTTTAAAGATTGAAGTGTCACTTGAGGACAAGTATCATTTTAAATTGGGGGATTTTGATACACCCTAATAATATACTGTATTAAGCACTTTATTTTTGTGTATTTTTGGTGATATTGCATATTAAAGAAGGGTATTTTTATATTTTTATTTTTCTTTCAGGTACAGGTAAAAAAGTGAAAAATGCTTAAAGGAGTGAAAAATGATCAAATTTGGAGCAAATAGGTGAAAAATGTGCAAAAGAGTTTTGGCGCCTAAGCTCCAGTTAAACAGAGAAGGCTGCGCCTAAGCGCCAAAGATCCCGCTCTTAAGCGTCAGAGGCAGTTATTTGACAGTTTTCTTCATTTGGCTGAATTTTGAAGAGGTACTTGAGACACCTATTGGCTTAATAGGTGGTTACAACCACCGAGGATGAAAATACTTGCAAAGAAGGCATCTCTTGGGTAAATACATCGAATCAAGATATATTTTAAAGAGATACCAAGACACCTGTTGGAAAATTATAAAAGAAGAAAGCGAAAACTTTGAGAAGAGTCCTGAAAATGTCTGAAAAAGGTGTGGGTGCTTGAAAAGATAAGGTTTTGAAAGTTATTGAAGAAATTGAGGAGATAGTATGGAGAGATCTTCAGGCACCACACAAAATATTTACTTTATCTTTTTGTTTTAGTTTTATATTGAGAGTGTTGTAAAAGAGAAGAGATTCAAAGGAACTTCAAGACTTTGGTGAAAGACTTGAGATAAGTTTTTATCTTTTGTTTTTAGACTTGTTTTTGTTTTAATTGAGACTTATTGTGGGTTTGACGATAGGTTTGACAATGATTTCTACTTTTAAACTAAAGTGTAGTTTTATTTTCTCCATGGATTATGAGTAATTTTCTTTATATTTCTTCTTAAAATGATAAGTAAATAAGTATTGGATGAAAGTTATGGAGAGTATTGATCCTTAATCTTGGAAGAAGTTGTGATAATTTAAATTCATGCATTTCATTTTCTTCTTAATTTGGCCAATCCAGATGTTAAACTTTGTTGTGAGAACATGTAAGAACCGGGCTGGTATTGTCTTATTCAATAATTAAAAAAAATCACATGAGGTTGTATGAATGAGAATGTAGTTCATATGATTGAGTGCAAATAAATAGGGAAATATTCATTGATGGGTGTAGAGTAAGAGGACTTTAAAGTGACAGGTTAAAGCCCCCAACTTGGTTTATTCAAGTGGAGGGAATTGAGGGAACTCTAGAGTGAGAGCTAGTATCTTCTCTGCCTAGCCGGTCTTCAGAACTATTCATACTTGAAATTAGCCAATGTTCTTTATAGCATCTCTAGTAAGGGTAAAGAATATTATTGCTTTTATTTGGCACAACACAATTTACATACTTCCACAACAGAATTCCTATATTTATCACTGATTCATGCTAAGAAGAAAAATATTTTCATATTTAGTGTTTTTCTTCTACAAATACTCTAGTTATCTATTTGAATACTCATGCTATCTTTTTAAGTTGTTATTATTTTATCAAAATATTAAAAATACCAAAAATATTTAAACTTTCATTGCTACAAAAACTTCTATAGTTTAAATAATTGTCTTTTTAAAAATAGAAAGTTTTCCTAAGTGCATATTGCATAAATTCCCTATGAGTTCGATATTTAGGTATTAATTAAAAAGTCTTATATTACTTGATAATGATACGTATACTTGCGTAGTATCCCAAAATATATAAATTAAAAATTTAAATTCTTATTTTTCTTTAGGATCAAGTTTTTGCTTTTGTTGTAAAATAAGAAAATATAAGTGAAAAATATAATCAGATATATTGTTATACTATTCCATATAAACAGTGGGGATCAATCTCAAAACCTCATCATGAAACCACTGTGGGACAATGTCAACCCTTTTGTTGAGGAAATCCATATGATCATGTTTTAGCCGATCATTGAGGACAAGACCTTTGAGTTGAGACCTGCTATAATCCAGATGGTTGAAAAAAAATGGTTTGGGGGCCTATCTTCTGAGGATCCAAACCTTCACTTATCCAATTTTCTTGAATTATGCGGCACGTTCCGGTACAACTGTGTCTCCAGTGATGTCAATAGACTTGAGCTTTTCCCTTTACTTTAGGGACAAATCTAAGGTGTGGCTTAACTCACATGGTTTGGGAACAATCACAACCTGGAATGAACTAGCCCAAAAGTTTTTTAACCAAATAATTACCTCCATCAAAGACTATCAAACATAGGAACGATATTACCACATTCATCCATTATTATGGAAAATCCATTATGAGGCCTATGAGAGATTTAAGGACTTGCTTTGAAGGTGCCCACACCATGTATTACTTGATTGATTGATTATTCAAACCTCTTATGATGGATTGATTGGTTATTTAAGGTATATAAAAGATGTTGCTTCAGAAGATTCATTGATGTCTAAACCTTTTGTTAAAGCACACTAATTGATAGAAGAAATGGCCTTCTGATAGAGTCACACCCTATACAGTAGCAAATATACATGAATCAGATGCATTAGCTTTTTTTAGACTAAATTAGTTGCTATTTCTAGGAAATTATGTCATCTAGGAATGAATCATATACAATAACTTCCACCCAATGATTGATTGATGAATAGACCAGTGATAACTTCAACAATTTCAATCATAGAAACTTTAAATGCCATAGGAAACAATGATCATAACCCCTATTCCAACATCTACAACTCTGACAGGAGAAACCATCCAACTTTCTCATGAAAAAATAACAATCTCTAGTAATGGGGAAACCATCAGAACAACCCTGTATGAAACTAATTGAACCAAGGAGATAACCCCAAAGGTAGCCGTACTGACTTGAATTCCAAGCCAAATCTCAACCTGCACAAAAGAACTTAGTGAGGAATTAATGTATAGAGTCAGGTTGTAGCCATCAAAAATCATGAAGCTAAACTAGGACAATTGGCAAACTCAATGAGGGCATTTCCTAGTAATACTGAGTGAATCTAGAAGATCAATATTTATAGTAGTGTAAGGTAGTGGGAGTGAGGACTAGAGAAGAAAAAGGAGCAAGCCATAAGAATGAGAGGAACCTGTGAATTTTGACTTAGTTAAATTCTCCTCGACCATTCATATTGACCAAACTAAAAGAATTTCATCACCATTTCCTTAGAGGCTACATATGCCCAATTAACATTCCAGTAGTTTCAAAGTTCCTTGCACCATGAGAACAGAGTTCCATGGAAAAACACTTTATGAGTTATTGGTCAGTATTAATCTCATGCCTTTGAATATTTTCAAGAAACATGAAAGAGGAGACATTAAGCATGTCAATTTGACACTTCAACTAGCTAATCAATGTATGACTCATCCATTAAGACTACTTAAAAATTTGCATATTACGGTGGACAGATTCACCTTCTTTGCTAATATTGTGATATTGGATTTGATACTGAATAAAGAAATTAATATGATTTTTGAGAGTCCATTCCTAGCCATGGGTAGGGCTATTATTGATGTTCATGAGAGAAAGATAATTTTAGAAAGAATGATCATAAAGTCACATTTGATGTTTTAAAATCACCAACATCCCTAAACCTCTCAGAATGATGAAACCAGAAAATAGAAGTAGTGTCACGGGTACTATGAAGTCGATATTTAAAATAAAATAAAGTGACCTTTGAGGAACAAATGATAATATACAAATTTTTGAACAATCTAATTAATGATGATGTTGATCTTCCTGTAGAAGAAGTCCAGACAGTAGACCAAGACGGGGTATGAGCGGCAAGTAGAAGTGACGCTTGTATAAAATATTCTTCTTATTACTCTTTCATCCACTTACTTTGAATCTCTCGGCATCACAAAATCTATATTTTCTCTCCATCACATCATTCTTATAATATAGCATGCAACCATTAACACAACAATTTACCTTCTCAAATAGTAATCCTAACTTTGACACTAACTTTTTTGTTCTTTAAATGCCAGCAGAAACTATATTCACTTTAGGGTTTGTTTCATTTGTTAATGCTAATACTTGATTAAAGCATTTTTTGGGTATGTTAAAATCAAATTTAATGTTCAACATTTTCAGTTCCATTGATAATACTATATGTATAGTGCAACCTTTCTGCAAAGGTTGTTGTGCCGCTTTCAACAAATTATAGAATTATTTTATTTCACAGTTTGGGGCTTGATCATCATAAATAATACTCCCAATAAAATCAAATTACCAGGAAAGTAAAATCATTTCTTCATGTTTGTGCTAGAAATGTATTCCATTGGAGGGGTAGAACTTGATGAAGCATTAGCTTGATCATAGTTAACATCTAGTTCATACTCATCATGCTTAGTTCAATGCTAGTACTTAGATTGAAATCTCTTATTGCACATACGCAACTTGGCCGCTTCACACAATCACATGAAAACATAACTTCTAAATGTAAATTGGTAGTTATGATGTCATTTGCATAAATTCCTCTACACCATTGAAACACTCATTACTGAGTTCTTATCTTCATCGATAGAATCTATCATACATCTATGACGTCAAATTTTGAATATCCAACTGCACCCTATATATAAATTTAAATTAGTACATATAAATGCCAATTATATATATATTTCAAATGTATTACATATCTAACACCCAAACCTCAATCTTTAAATACAAATCACATGATTCTTAATGCACATATGTAAGACCTAAACTTTAAATTTTACAACAAACCAGGCAATTCTTTATAATATAAATCTAACACCTAAAATTCAATTACATAACTACAAAACACACAATTCTTATGCATTACATATTTAATACCTAAGCTTCAGTTTCTACAAACAAATCGCAGAATTATTATGCATTACATACATAAAAACCAGACAATTCATAGGTATTACATATCTGACACCTAAAGATTAATTTTTACATATAAACCACACAAATCTTATGTATTAAACACACACAAACCACATAATTCTTATGTATTACATAC
>NW_018250714.1:102343-103724 GCF_001263595.1 Phalaenopsis equestris | reverse complement strand
ACAGTGCTTGGGTAAGTCCAATTCAATGTGTTCCTTAGAAAGGAGGGGTGACTGCTGAAGCTTAAGAGAATAATGAATTAATACCTATCAGACAAGTTACTGGGTGGCGTATTTGCATTGATTATAGAAAATTAAACACTACCACCAGGAAAGATCACTTCCCTTTACTCTTTTTAGACCAAATAGTAGATAGACTTGTTGGGCACAAATATTTTTATTTTTTAGATGGATATACCGGTTACCATCAAATTCCTATTGCTCATGAGGATCAAGAAGAAATAACATTTTCTAGTCCTTTTGGAACTTTTGCTTTTTGAAGAATGTCTTTTGAATTATGTAATACACCTATAACATTCTAAAGATGTATGATGTCCATATTTAGTAAGTTAATTGATGATGGATTAGAAGTATTTATGGATGATTTCTCTATATTCGGAACATCATTTGATGCATGCTTAAATTATCTTGAAAAAATTTTGGAGTTATGCGAAAGAACTAATCTGGTTTTGAATTGGGAGAAATGTCAATTTATGGTTGCAGGAGGAATTGTATTAGGGCATAAAATTTCAGAAGATGGTATGGAAGCAGTCCCTGCAAAAATTGAAGTTATATTTAAACTAACACCTCCTACTAACGTAAGAGAAGTTAGGAGTTTTCTTGGACATGTTGGATTTTACAGACATTTTATTATATATTTTTCAAAAATTACCAAACCTCTATGCTAATTCTTAGAAAAGGACAAGAAATTTGAATTTACTGAAAGCTGTTTAAATGCCTTTGAATTATTAAAAGAAAAATTAATCACAGCCCCTATTATAGTTTCACCTAACTAGGAGAAACCATTTGAATTAATGTGTGATGCTAGTGATTATGCTATTGGAGCTGTTCTTGGACAAATGTATGAAAAGATTTTTAAAGTAATATACTACGCTAGTAAAACTCTTAATGATGCACAAATTAATTATACTGTCACTGAAAAAGATTTACTAGTCATTGTATATGGTTTAGATAAATTCAGATCTTATTTAATTAGAGCTAAATGTGTTGTTCATATTGATCACTCTGCTATTAAATATCTGATGCAAAAGAAGGATGTTAAACCAAGGTTGATTAGATGAATTCTTTTGATGCAAGAATTTGATCTTGTGGTTATAGATAGAAAAGGAACTGATAATCAAATTACTGATCATTTGTCAAGATTAGAAAATCATGAATTAACTGACACTGATAATGAAATTACAGACAGTTTCCCTTATGAACAACTTTATAATATTAATGAGTGGAAAATACCATGGTATGCCGATATTGTTAACTATATTGTAAGTGATATTTTGCCACCTATGTTGACACTGCAACAACAAAGGAAATTCATTCATGATGC
>NW_018250714.1:99734-101577 GCF_001263595.1 Phalaenopsis equestris | reverse complement strand
TTGGGCGATTAAAGAATTCAATTATAATTTGAAAGATGCTGGTAAGAAGAGATTGTTACAATTAAATGAATTGGAAGAATTAAGAAATGAGTCTTATGATAACGACAGAATTTATAAGAAGAAACTAAAGTTATGGAATGATCAAAAGATTAACCAAAAGAACATTGAACTAGGACAAGAAGTTTTACTTTACAACACTAGGCTGAAGTTATTTCCTGGGAAATTAAAGTCTCGTTGGTTAGGACCTTTACTGTGACTCAAGTTTATACTTACGGAGCTATTGAGATTGAAGATCAAAAGACTGGAAATAGATTTAAAGTAAATGGACACAGATTAAACCCATATTTTGAGGGTAAAAGAAAAAATTTTAAAGAGATTTTAATGATCAGTCAACCTGAATGACACCTGAATAGGTTGGGCTGACGACGTTAAACCAAGCACTTATTGGGAGGCAACCCATATTTATCTTTACTTTTATCGTGATTATAGTAGTTTGTATTTGAAATTATCATTAGTTTGTGGTAGTATTAAGCTCTACTACTCTTATTTACCTTTGAATCATCATAAGAATTGGATCCATAGAGAAAAATTGGAACGCATTCGGACTAGAGAAAAACTGTGCAATTTTTGCCTTGGGCGTCGAATGCGCCATTGACGTCGCTGACGGTGGGTTTTTACTGAGAGTCCAGGTAAAATTAATACAGAGGCTTGCCAACGGCGCCCTCAATCCCACCGACGACGAGACCGATGAAATGGTTGTTACTTGGGTTCAAATGGCGATTTTTGGGCGGGAGTTTCCCTTTTAAACTCTGAAATTTTATTCCTAGTTCATATTTTCCCCAAAAAAAATGAAGTGAAACTCCATCAATTTCATTCATATGGCGTCCAATTCCCCTGGCAATCCCAGAATGCAAGTTTTCAATCGGCAGTGCGGAAGCAGTGCGGAAGCACAGCGAATCTTCAACAAATTACTGATGAAGAAAAGATTGATCAAGGAACGAGGATTCGTAAATTGCGAATTGAATAATCCCATGATGGCAATTGAAGAAACGGTAATGCAGCAAAAATGGGAAGTGTTGTGCTACACTACTGCCTCCATGGTGGTTCTTGTGGTAAAATAATTTTTTGCAAATTTACATGGAATCAACTATGGAGTTGTTTGTGTGCGAGGAAGATGGATCACTTTCACTCCTACACGAATCAATGAATTATACATGATCGAAAATGTTCCTGTCCGCCACTATTCCAACTTCATCACAACGAGAAACTAGATGAATGAAATTTACAAATATTTAATGGACGAAACTGACGACTGGGAAACGAGAGAAAATGGGTATGTTAGTTTGTCTGCGACACTCCTAAATCCCGTTTCAAAACATTGGCACTTTTTTATTTATGCGAAAATGTTACCGACAATGAAGATCGGTAAAGTTTCTAAAGAAAGTGTTATTTTGAATTACTGCATCCAAAGGGGGTTGTCGATCGATATTGGATCAATAATTCTGAAGTCGGTTTTGGGCCTAATCGTTCATGGATCAACTTATGGGCTTGGACACCCTTCCACAATTTTCTCACTTTGCAGTCAGTTCCAAGTGTCCTACGAAAATTAGGAAAAGGTACTTCTACCTTGGAAGCCTTCGGACCCAACAGAGAGATTCCCAGCTTTTAAAGATGAAAATGACATGAAAATTATGATAGATCAATCATCTCAAAATTCATTGTCGATTCAACCTTTAGTTCCGGACAAGACTCTGGTGATCCTGCGCAGAATCAAGAAATCGGAGAAGGAGGTACAAAATGCCATGAATGCAATTAATAATATCTCCGATTTCTTCGATCATCT
>NW_018250714.1:95765-97430 GCF_001263595.1 Phalaenopsis equestris | reverse complement strand
GCAAAAAATGAAATTGGGAATATTTGGGAGGTTTTGGAAATTTTTGGGATTTTTTGGAATTTTTGGAATTTTGGGGTAAGGAGGGGTATTTTGGTAATTTGGCCAATTTTGGTGATTTTGGGTAGTTTGTGTGTTTTCAAGGTGTTTGAAATGATTTTTGAGTCAAGTTTGGTATTTAGCTAGATATGGAAATTTTGGCCAAATTTGGGGTCCCAAAGGTATCTGGGTAATTTGGGAAAATTTAGGGGCAAAAGGCTAGGTTGGGTGTCTTGGTAGAGTTGAGGTACCAACCACCATCAATAAGCAATGGACTAATGGAAACCCCAATCTGGGTCCTTTATGTAGTGATCTTAGCCAAACCCTAGCCCAAGACTAATGGGTTTAGGAAACCACCTACATGAGTCTCCCAAAAGTATCAAGGGATCAAAGTCTAGAAGTTTAAGTTTAGGATAGTGAGTGATTGTGAGTGCACGTGATTGCAAGTGAGTTCCTTAGCCCTAGACCAACACTCAGGGTCAAGCCTAAGGTCAAGCAATCCTAAGGGTGACTCATCTTGAGTTCTTCTATAATGACATCACCTACTAAGTGCTAGAGGTTATGACCAATATGTGGAACTCAAGTTGAGTAGAGAAGAGTTTAAAATTTCTAATGGTGAGGGTTCCTTGTCTAGTTTTCTAAGAATAGTCAATAGGAAAGTCCTATAGCTAGACCTTAGGCTACTAAAGAGGAAAAACTAAACCTCAACCAAAAGTGAGGTCAACATCCATTTAAGTAATCCTTGATCAATCGCCCAATCTTTTTGGATCCAGGGATTTCTACAAAATCCTCAAATTTTAATTTTTCTTTCAGCTATTCCTTTTCAGATTGATTCATATCGTTGTCCCTCATATTTCTTTCTATATCCAATATTCTTCCAATGATTTTCTTAATTTGCATATTAATATTATCCTTGGAATTTATAAGAAATGAATCTCTATAAGATACTTCAAAATCTCCCAAATTTTGGATCAGATTTTCTCTAGATGATTTAGATTCTTGATCAAATTCTTTTATTTTAATCTTCTGTTTAGGGTTGTCTTTCAATTCTTCACCTTAGGATACTATTGTAAGATAAATTGTTTGCTCAATTATCTCATTCATAAAGCTATATACTGCATGATCCTTAAACTTAATTTTTTCGTCAAGAATCTCCTTTTTAAAGTTCACAACACTAGGCATTTGTTCTAATGCCTCGGCAAACATAATATTTATAGTTGATTTCCTAAAGTCTTCTATAAATCTTGAGAATTGCTGGTCTTACTCTTGCATCAATATTATTGACCAAAGGAAAATATGTTGAAATTTTCATACCTATTTTATACTGTTTTTGATGATATTGCACTTTAAAGAAAGGTATTTTTGATGTTTTATTGCACGAATGATGAATTAGGGTCATTGGAGCAAAAAGATGCAAAAAGGAGCAAATTTGGAGCGAAAAGGACCAAAATGTGAAGAATTGAACTAGGGCGCCGAAGGTGCCATCGACCCCGTCGACGGCAAGATTTTATGGGTTTTTTCCTGAGAGTCCAGACAAAATTATTAAGAAGGTCTGCCGACGGCGCCCTCGAGGCCGTCGACGGAGAGCTCGACGGTTATCGCCCAACAGACTTTGGATAAGGCCAGATT
>NW_018250714.1:88738-89940 GCF_001263595.1 Phalaenopsis equestris | reverse complement strand
CTAGAGTGTAAAAATTGTGAGGAATTCTTCGAGAGATTGTAAGAGTGGAGGGAAAGTGAGAGATTTCTTCCTCCTTGCTGCTTCAAAGAGGAATTTTGTGTGCTATAAAGAAAGGAATAGATTTAGAGAAACTTCGAGGAGTTTTCCTGGGGATAAAGTAGAGATAAGTTTATTTATTATTGTAGTTTGTATGGCTTTGATTTTATATATGAATTCTGAGTTTTGTTGTGTTTTCCCCATGAGATCTGAGTAGTTTTCTCTATCTTTCTTCTTGTCTTGAGATCTATGAAATGGTGATTTAAATTGGTGAAGCCATGAAAATGTTTAAGAAATTGTGATGATCTTTTCACTTTGATCTTAATTTACTTTCAATCTTACCAATTGATTTATTAAAATATGTTGAGTTTTGCAACTAAAGTGAAGATTACATCCAAGATTCAGGGAGGTCAAAACCCTTGGAATTTGGGTGCAAATAAATAGGGAAATATTACTATCGGGCGTAGAATTGGAGATTTTAGAGTGACAGACTAAAATCCCCAATTTGGTCCTATCGTTTGGGTGTTGAAGTGTAGATGTTAGCCCTCAGATGAGGGGAACGTGGGAGCTCCAAAGTGAGAGCCGGTATCCTCCCAGCCTAGCTGTGGATTCAATAAAAAAGCGTATGATTAGTCAATGTTCTTTATGCCTGGACCAAAGGGTAAAGAATAGGTGTGCTCCTATTTGGCACAATATAATTTGAACTGATTCAATTTATCCATTCACTATAATTTCTTGACAAGAAGAAGGATGCTTTCTTATATATTGAATATCACATTTAAACCTTAATTAGTATCATTAGTTATTTAATAGTTATTAAAATTGCATATTTATTTCAATTGCCTATTAGTGACAGATAAGCAAATTGAACTTCATTGTTGTGATTAAAGTATTACTTTTTTCTAAAACCTTAGTTCGTAGTTCTAAACTTACTCCCTGTGGAATTGATATCTAGAACTCCATTAGAGCCCTATATTGCTTGAGCGATACGTATACTTGCATTGATAAGTGTGACTTTATAATTATTGAATATTTATTTCGTCCATATTTATCCAATCTATAACTGTCTAACTGTTATTAAGTTTTGATACAATTGCTGATGAATTAATTATTTTAGCAGCAGTATTAAATACTTATATTTTTAAGCATATATAAAGTCGCGATCA
>NW_018250714.1:87543-88718 GCF_001263595.1 Phalaenopsis equestris | reverse complement strand
AACTATTATATGTTCTCAATTTAAATATTTTTCAAAAATTATTAATATGATTTTTGTAGTGAATTTAATTCAGATAACTGTATTTTGTACATATTTAAATATTATGGTAGATTTAAAGGAATATTTTTATAAGGAAAATTAATTTTGTAGATTAAGATATTTAGTATAAGAGAATAAGACTATAGTTAACTATTTAAAGTAAAGAAAACTATATTTTGAAATATTAAGAATCTTATAAATTCATTTGAGAAGAATAGATTGAGGCTCAATGATGTAAAAGTTATGAAAAAATTATAAGGTAAAGGAATGCTTCGAGTTTCAAATTTAGGGAAAGTAAAGTGAAGTTCAAAATTATTAAAGGCTATCCAAATATGGTAATCTTCACTTGAAAAAGAAAAAGAAAGGATTGACAATAATTCCTGAAAGGAAAAGAAAAACAAATAGGATTGAAAGCAATCCAAATGAAAAAAAATATATAAGTGAGGAGAAGCTTGAGGAGATGTTTAATCAAAAATTGGCTTCACTTGGAGCTACCTAAAGGGAAAACCTAAAAACATTCCTGAACTTATATTTATGGAATAGCATCTTTTACTAGTAATGTTCTCATGAAGTTCCTATCATTTGAATAATTTGAGTGACTTGATATTACAACATATAGTAATAGAAAACTAGAACTCTTAAACTTGATGACTAGATAGTCTTGTACCTACAGAGTTAAATTAATTACTTAAATTTTTTCTGAAAATCTCACTATGGTATTTACTTAAATCAAACCTATAGTATTTCTGAATTAAAACTTTACCACAGTAGATCATAACTTTTATGTAGTACTAAAATTACTTGAGGACAAGTAATAGTTAAGTTTGGGGGATTTTGACCAAAGGAAAATATGTTGAGATTTTCATACCTATTTTACACTGGTTTTGATGATATTGCACTTTAAATAAAATTATTTTTGATGTTTTTTGTTGCAGGTGTGTTGAACTATGGTCATTGAAGCAAAAAGATGTAAAAAAGGAGCAAATTTGGAGCAAAAAGGACCAAAATATGAAGATTTGATCTTGGGCGCCAATGGCGAGCTCGACGGTGCCGATAGCGGGTTTTTCTCGAGCGTCCAGAATTAAGTATTCTAGAAGGAACCTGACGGTGCCAGCGAGGCCGCCGACGGAGAACAC
>NW_018250714.1:84686-87019 GCF_001263595.1 Phalaenopsis equestris | reverse complement strand
TGAAAAAAAATATATAAGTGAGGAGAAGCTTGAGGAGATGCCTAATCAAAAATTGACTTCACTGGACCTACCTAAAGGGAAAACCAAAATACATTCCTGAACTTATATTTATGGATTAGCATCTTTTACTAATAGTTTTCTCATTAAGTTCCTACCATTTGAGTATTCTAAGTGATTTGATATTACAACGTATAGTCATTCTTTAAATGAATAGAAAACTAGAACTCCTAAAATTGATGACTATATAATCTTGTATCTACATAGTTAATTTAATTACTTGAATTTTTTCTGAAAAATCTCACTAGATATTTACTTAAATAAAAATTATAGTATTTCTGAATTAAAACTTTACCACAGTAGATCATAACTTTTATGTAGTACTAAAATTACTTGAGGACAAGTAATAGTTAAGTTTGGGGGATTTTGACCAAAGGAAAATATGTTGAGATTTTCATACCTATTTTACACTGGTTTTGATGATATTGCACTTTAAATAAAATTATTTTTGATGTTTTTTGTTGCAGGTGTGTTGAACTATGGTCATTGAAGCAAAAAGATGTAAAAAAGGAGCAAATTTGGAGCAAAAAGGACCAAAATATGAAGATTTGATCTTGGGCGCCAATGGCGAGCTCGACGGTGCCGATAGCGGGTTTTTCTCGAGAGTCCAGAATTAAGTATTCTAGAAGGATACTGACGGTGCCATCGAGGCCGCCGACGGAGAACACGTCGGTTCTCTCAACAGATGCATTGAATGTGGATGATTTTTGAAGGGACGCTTGGGCAACTCCTGAAAACTCTTATACAACTTTAAAAGAAACAATTTGGAGGCAGAGAGGGTGTGTCCACGTGTGTCCATGTGTGTCCACGTGTGTCCATTAGAGTGTAGATAGTGTGATTTAGGGTTAGTATTGTGAGGAATTCTTTGAGAGATTGTAAGAGTGGATGGAAAGTGAGAGATTTTTTCCTCCTTACCGCTTCGAAGGAGAATTTTGTGTGTTGTAATGAAAGGAAGAGATTCAGAGGAAATTCGAGGAGTTTGTGACCAAAGGAAAATATGTTGAGATTTTCATACCTATTTTACAGTGATTTTGATGATATTGCACTTTAAAGAAAGGTATTTTTGATGTTTTATTGTAGGTATGTTAAATTATAGTCATTGGAGTAAAAAGATGCAATAAGGAGCGAATTTGGAGCAAAAAGGACCAAAATATGAAGATTTGAACTTAGGCGCCGACGGCGAGCTCTACGGCCCCAACGGCGGGTTTTTCCTGAGAGATTAGAAATCAAATATTCTAGAAGGCCGCCGACGACGCCATCGAGGCCGCTGACGATGAGCATGTTGGTTTTCTCAATAGATGCATTGAATGTGGATGATTTTTTAAGGGAGGCTTAGGCAACTTTTAAAAACTGTTCTACAACTTTAAGAGAAACATTTGGAGACCAAAAAAGAGAGTGTCCGCTGAGTCTTTGTTGTTTGTGGTGCCCATTAGAGTGTAGAGAGTGTAATTTAGGGTTAGTATTGTGAGGAATTCTTCAAGAGATTGTAAGAGTGGAAGTAAAGTGAGAGATTTCTTCCTCATTGCCGCTTCGAAGGAGAATTCTGTGTGTTGTAAAAAAAGGAAGAGATTCAGAGGAACTTCGAGGAGTTTGCTTAGGGAGGAATTAGAGATAAGTTGTATTTACTTATTGAAGTTTGTATGACTTTGCTTTTATATATAAATTCCAAGTTTTGCCGTATCTTCTCCATGAGTTCTGAGTAGTTTTCTCTGTCTTTCTCCTTGTCTTGAGATTTTGTGAAATGGTGATTTGAATTGGTTGTGCCATGATAATGTTAAAGAAGTTGTGATGATCTTTTCACTTCAATCTTAATTTACTTTCAATCTAGCCAATTGATTTGTTAAAATATTTTGAGTTCTACAACTAAAGTGAAAATTACATCAAAGATTTAGGGAGGTCAAAGTCCTTGAAAGTTGGGTGCAAATAAATAGGAAAATAAAAATTATCGGGCGTAGAATTGGAGATTTTAGAGTGACAGACTAAAATCCTCAATTCGGTCCTATCGTTTGGGTGCTGAAGTGTAGATGTTAGCCCCCAAGCAAGGGGAACGTGGGAGCTCCGTAGTGAGAGTCGGTATCCTCCCAGCCTAGCCGCAAATTCAGTGACCATGCATAGGATTAGTCAATGTTCTTTATGCCTGGTCCAAAGGGTAAAAAATAGGTATGCTCCTATTTGGCATAATACAATTTAAACTAATTCACTTTATCCATTCACTTAAATTTCTTAACAAGGAGAAGGATGTTTTCTTATATATTGAACTTCACATTAGAAACTTT
>NW_018250714.1:74935-83967 GCF_001263595.1 Phalaenopsis equestris | reverse complement strand
AAAATCCTCAATTTGGTCTTATTGTTTGGGTGCTGAAGTGTAGATGTTAGCCCTCAGGCAAGGGGAACGTGGGAGCTCCGAAGTGAGAGTCGGTATCCTCCCAGCTTAGCCGCAGATTCAGTAACCAAGCATAGGATTAGTCAATGTTCTTTATGCCTGGTCCAAATGGTAAAGAATAAGTATGCTCCTATTTGGCACAATATAACTTGAACTGATTCAATTTATCCATTCACTTAAATTTCTTAACAAGGAGAAGGATGCTTTCTTATATATTGAACTTCACATTAAAAACTTTATTAGTAGAATTAGTTAATTAAGAGTTTATTAAAATTATATTTTTATTTCAAATGCCTATTAGTGACAAATATGCAATTTGAACTATATTGTTGTGATTAAGTATTGATTTTTTTTTTATCTTAGTTTGTAGCCTCTAATATTACTCCATGTGGGATCGATATCCATGACTCCATTAGAGCCCTGCATTACTTGAGTGATACGTATGCTTGCGTTGATGAGTGTGACTTTGCAATTATTGAATATTTTATATATTTTATATATTTTATACACATCTTTATCAAATCTAAAACCATTATCAAGTTTTTGGGGTCGTTGCTGGGGATTTAAATCTTCTAGCAGCAGTATCAAATTCTTGTATTTTTAAGCATATATAAAGTCGCTGTCAAATGCCGAGAGTAATTATTACTGATGGAGGATCTCATTTTAGGAATAAGAGAATTGACAAATTGATTAAGAAATATGATATTATGCATAGATTCTCTACTGTTTATCATCTTCAAACTAGTGGTCTAGCAGAGATATCAAATCGTGAACCTAAACAAATTTTAAAAAAAGTTGTAAATCCTTATAAATTGGATTGGACTGCTAGATTAGCTACTACATTATAGGCATACAAAACTTCTTATAAAACTTTCATAGGAATGTCCCCATATAGACTAATTTTTGGAAAAACATGCCACATACCAGTAGAATTACAGCATAAATCATTTCGGGCTATTAAGAAATTTAATTTTAATCTAAAAGATGCTGGTGAGAAAAGATTATTGTAACTCAATGAACTTGAGGAAATAAGAAATGGAGCATATGATAATGCAAAAATCTATAAAGAAAAAATGAAAATATGGCATGATTGGAAGATTATTCAGAAGAAATTTGAACCTAAAGATTATTCAAAAGAGGATTGAACCTGGACATGAAGTTTTATTATATAATATAAGATTAAGATTATTTCCAGGAAAACTGAAATTTAGATGGTTAAGACCATTTAAGGTGATTAAAGTATATCATTATGGAGCTATTGTTATTAAAGATCCTAACACTGGAAAGATATTTAAAGTTAATGGGCATCGATTGAAACATTATTATGAAGGGCACATACCATAATTTAAAGAAGTTTTAATGTTAAGTCAACTCAACTAATCTAATGGTATGTTGGGTTGATGACGTTAAACCAAGCGCTTTATGGGAGGCAACCCATATATATGTGTGTGTGTGTGTGTGTGTGTGTGTGTGTGTGTGTGTGTGTGTGTGTGTGTGTGTGTGTGTGTGTGTGTGTGTGTGTGTGTGTGTGTGTGTGTGTGTGTGTGTGTGTGTGTGTGTGTGTGTGTGTGTCTGTGTGTGTGTGTGTATTATATTTTTCCGATGGGTGAAAGGGGCAAACGGAGCTCTGCTAGGGTTCGGCTTTCCGGGCGAAATGGAGCTTCCTCATCCACAATTTTTTGGTGAGATCTCTCCTTTCTCCCTCTCTTTGCTTCTCTTTGGCTCTGGTTTCGTGGATTTTGGTTTCTCTTCTTGGTTTTGTGGTTTTATTTTGAGTATTTGTGGTGTTCGGTCATCTATGGCTCTGAGTTTTGCCGAGGCACTCTCGGTTCTTCTTCTTTGAAAGAAATGGGAAATAACTTGCTTTTTCCTAATGCTTTTTATTAATATCTTGCTATTGATGGTGAATATGATTTCATCAAAAAATCAGGAAAAAAAGCAAGCAAACTAGCTTTGTTTCTGTCCGACTCTGAGAATACTATACTTGCATCTTCTTTTAGACTAAATTTAATTGGGAAGTTCTTCTATTGGATTCCTAAGATTGAGTTTATTTTCAAGCATTTCAAACTTTTGAATCTCGTTGGTAGTTGGAAAGTTGGCTCTTTGGATGCTAGACATATTTTGATACAACTGTCGAGTGAGGAAGACTATCCTAGAATTTTTGCTAAACGCATTATGCATTTTGATGACATGGTTATGAAAGTTTATAAATGGTCCGTGGATTTGGATTCGAGGGTAGAGCTTCCTATTATTCCCGTTTGGCTTCATTTACCGAGATTGAAAGTGCATTTTTTAATCATGAAATTTTATTCTCTATTGTTGCGATGTTTGGCAAAAATTTAAGGCTTAATGCCCCTACTTTTAATCTTACTAGGCCATCTATGGCAAGAATTTTAATTGAACGTGATGTCACTTTGGCCCCTCCTGACGAGATCTGGATTGGCTCTGCCCACAACGGCTATTGGCAACAAGTGCTTTTAGAACAACACTCTCACTATTGTGGACATTGTAGGATGTTTGGACATGATTCGACTCATTATTTTCATCTCCATCCGGAGTTACAGAAGTGAAACGGAGGGCAAAATCATGAGGTGGCTCCTCCTGCTCCGTCTTTGGTAGTGCCGGAGGAGGTTACAGTTTTGTCAGGTGGTGTTCACCTGCATGGTGGGGTTTCAGATGAGCCTGTCACTGCTTGTGTTTTGAATGATGGAAATGGTTCACTGGAGTGTCATGAAGGTCTGGTCCCTCTTGCTAATATTCATGGGATTCGGCCTTTGCTTGAAAATTGGGATGTCTCTATTTTTGCTTTGCCTAATAGTTTTGTATCCTTGGTAAACGATTGTTCCTTACAGGAATGAAGGGATGTTCATGCACCTGGTAATGCCTTAGATGTGGGAGAGGTTTCTAACCTCCTTGAGGAGGAATGGCAAGTACATAAGTCACAGCGGAGGAGGAAAAAAGGGAGTTACGAATCGGCTAATCTAAGGTTGGGAAACAAAATTGAACCTATTGATCACTATCATTCTGACGGTGAAATTAGACAAGCCCGAACTAGATCTTCTAGAAAGGGTGTGTCGTTTATCCATGTTTAACATTCTGATTTGGAATATCAGGGAAGTTATGGATCCTAACTCTCTTGGTAGATTGAAGCTATTAACTAGGATCCATAAAATTGGCATTTTCTCTATTTTGGAGCCGTTGGTTACTTCTCCTCAGCACCATATTTTGGGCAAATTCAAATGTTTTTCCTTTTTTTGCAATTGTTATAATAAGATTTGGGTTTTTTGGAAGAAACATATTACTCTTGACATCATTATCGATGATGCTCAGTTCGTTCACATTTACTTTACTATGGATGAGTTTTCTATTTGGCTTACTTTTGTTTACGCAAGCACTATCACTACGACTCATTATGATCTTTGGAATAAAATTACTAGCATGGGCAAAATTATTTCCGGAAAATGGATGGTGGGAGGGGATTTTAATTTGATTTTGCATAACTATGAGAAATTAGGTGGGTGTAGGCCCAATTTCTCTTTGATGAATACTTTCGGCAATGCTTTGGTGGATGCGGGTCTTTTTAATTTGGGTTTTCTTGGCTTTAAATATACATGGAAACGTGGTAAAGTTTTTGAACGCATTGAAAGATGCTTTGCTAATACAGATTGGTTTTCTTCCTATGGCTTTTCTCAGGTTCAACATCTTTCTAGTTCGGGCTCTGATCATATGCCACTCCTGCTTTCCTTTGATTTTTTTTTAAAAAGTCTCTACTTATAACTTTCATTATTTAAATGTTTGGTCCAAACATGATGATTTTTGGAGACTCGCTGCGGATAATTGGAAGTGTTCTGAAGTTGGGAATGCGTGGTACCAACTTTGGAAACTTCACAAAAGGGTTTTCGTCGCTTTAAGAGTTTGGAAGTGGGAGGTGTTTGGTTACATTCATGCAAGAGTGGATAAGGCCCAACATACGGTTCAACACCTACGGGATCTTGACGAATCTTCTAGTGATTTTATTTCTCAGTTACAAGATGCACATAACGAGCTTTTAGCTGCCTCAGCTCAGGAGGAAGGTTTTTTGCAGCAAAAAACGGGGAAGGCTCATTTCTCACAAGGTGATAGAAATACAAAATATTTCCATGCTTGCAATAAACAAAGAAGAGCTAGTAATGTTATTATTCGTATAAAAGATGAGGGTGGTAATTGGATTACGGGAACTCGGGATTTGGGTAAAAGTTTTGTTTAGTACTTTCAAAATCTTTTTATTCATCGTTCAAATTTTGGTACCATTGACCATAATCTCTTTAATTATGTTCGGGACTACACCCAAAATTTTGATCTTTGTGGGATTCCCACTGCTGATGATATTATTCAGGTCTTTTCTGAGATTAATTGCAATAAAGCTCAGGGTCCTGATGTTTCAGCTCGGATTTCTATGTTAAATGTTGGAAAATTGTCCAACATGATGTGGTTAATGCCATCCAAAGTTTCTTTAAGGGGGAGATTCCAGGGAAATATTTTTCTGCTTCCACCATGGTTCTTATCCCCAAATCTACCCAAAAATCTAGTTGGGAGCATTTCCACCCTATATCTCTTTCTTCTGTTATTTCGAAGGTTATTAGCAAGACTATTGTGAAGCGTCTGCAGCCCCATTTAAATCATATTATCTCTCTGAATCAATCGGCATTCATTCAGGGTTGAGTATTAATGATAATATTATGCTTGCTCAAGAATTACTGCTTGGTATTGATAAAAAGTGTCGAGGTGGTAATATGATTACTAAGCTTGATATTCACAAAGCTTATGACATTATTAGTTAGGAGTTTATTCTAGATGTCCTCAAAGCCAGTGGTTTTCATCCCTCTTTCTGTCATCTTATTCATAATTGGCTCAGCTCCAATTACTATAGCATTCTCATCAACGGTGAGTCACATGGTTTTTTCAATGCAGGTCGTGGGATCAAGCAGGGCGATCCACTCTCACCCACTATTTTTATTCTAGTGTTTGATTATTTCTCCCGCTTAGTTAATCACAATTTCCATCTTATGCCAAATCTTCAATTTCATAATAGGGCTAAAGTGCTTGTTTCTCATTTAGCCTATGCTGATGATGTGGTTTTATTCTCTAATGCTTCTAAATACTCTATCAAGAGAATTTATCATATGTTGGATGAGTTACAATTTATCTCTTGACTCTAATTTAATGCCACTAAATGCCATATCTATTTTGGGAGATTTGTGAATCACCATATTAATGATTGGGCGACTAATTTCACTAGTTTCTCTATTTCGACATTACCTATTAAATATTTGGGTATCAACTTAATCAAAGGTCGGATTAGACAGTCTCAATTGGGTGATATGGTGGATAAGATTAGGAAAAGGATGCTTGATTAGAAGGCAGTCTCTTATCTTTTGGGGGCCGCATCACCGTGCTTAGAAGCATTGTTCAAAGTATGCCTTTGTATGCTTTACAAGTCCTTAACATTAAAAAAAACACTCAAAAGATTTTGGAGCAGTGTTTCAACAATTTTCTGTGGTCAGATACTCACTCTAGCAAAAAGTGGTGTTCTTGGAAGGTTGTGTGTAAACCTACTGCGGCGGGTAGTTTGGGTTTCAAGCAACTTCATCACATTGCTGAAATCAATTTATTTAAACATTGGCTCAATTTTTTGAGAGGCATTTCATTATGGACCACTTATTTACATGCTAAATATTGCAAACACTATCACCTGACCTCTGTTATGTGGAGAAAAAGGGACTCCGGGTTGTGGAACAGGCTACTTCATGTTTGTGATTGGGCTAAGGATTTAATATTTTGGGATTTGGGGTGCAGCAATGTCTCTTTCTGGCATGACTCTTGGTCTCACGGGATTTTACTATCAAATAATGAGCTGAATAATGACCTCATTGTTTCTGATACTTCGATTAATGATTCTTGGAATCTCCCCTTTCTTACCCAGCTTGTGGGGGCTGATAATGCTGCTTATATCTCTACTATCCCTTTTGATATTCAAAAGGCTGATTTCTCTAAGTTGAAGATGCATTCCAATGGCTCTACTTCTAAAATCATTTATCACTCTATTCATCATTTTCAGCCTACTCTTTGGGGGGATAGCATTTGGAACCGTGCTCTCACTCCTTCTATGTCTTTTTTGGCTTAGCAATTTTTTCATCAGTTACTCCCTTGTGACGACATTCTTAAACTTAAAGGTTTGAGGTTAGCTTCTTGTTGTTCCTTTTGTAGGGAGGATGAGGAAACTTTGGAGCACCTATTTTTTACATGTCCTTTCTCTTTGCATATTTGGAAGCTGGGAAGACTTTGGTATAGTACCACTTTATACCCTGTCGCGAATTTATTATCCACCAATTTTTTTTGGAACCCGGATCGTCAGGGAAATCATTTTCTACAAATATTCATTCATTGTTTGTTGGTTCTTATGGATGGCTCAAAACGAGATTAGACATAATAATGGGAAAGCCCGATGCTCCATTGTTTTTTCTAATGTTTTATCTTTCAGTCTTCATGTTTTAAAGTTGAGTGACATGAAAGATAGTTTTTACTCTGGTATTTCTTATTTTGACTCTTTTGGGCAACATTCCTCTGCTCGGCCATTTGTGCATCCGCCTACTTTGGTGAGATGGCGTCCTCCTCCTGCAGGGTGGGTGAAAGCTAATACGAATGGGAGTTGGAGTCGTGATTGTGTTGTTTTTGGTGGTGTTGCCCGAAATGATAAGGGCTTTTGTATTATGTTTTTCTCATCTCCATCTTCTGCAACCTCGACCTTGGAATCTGAAGCTCATGCAATTTTCATGGTGGTTAATATTGCGGTTTTGATGAATTGGTGCTACCTTGAGATCAGACTGATTCTAAGATTCTTTTTGATATTTTAAATCAAGGTAAACATGTCACTTGGGATTTGACATACTACATTAATTTCATTAAACGTCACTTCAAATATTGTTGTGGTTTGGAGGTTCATACATCGGGAAGGAAATAGGCCGGCTAATTGGGCCACCAAGGTCGGTGCTAATGCTTCTACTTTTTCGGTCGGAATGGTTCCACCACCCCTTTTAAAAATTTTAATTAATGGTGATTCTCTCGATGCCCCTTGTGTTCGAAACATTGCGGAATGAGCTATTTTTTTATGGTCACTTTCTCCTGCACCTTAGGAGAATTTATTCTTTTCTGGGAGATTTTTGGCTAACTTATTATAGGTTATCTGAAGCTTGGATGTCCATGGTTGTCATAGATTGTGCTTGCAACTTCTTATTTTTTCATTATACAGGTGAAGTTCCCTTTCAATTTTTTTGTGCCTACAGGATGATTTTTTGGTTTCACTGATATGTGCTTCACTTCTTCTCTCCAAAGGCAGTTTTTTGGAGTGGTTTAATTATGTATGCCAGACGCTTGCACATGGGGGTGGATTATTCCTTATTCAAACCTAATTGGAGAATTTTTTTGGCCACTATGTCCTCTTCATGTTGCTTTCTACTCGCCACTTTATTTTTCTTGGTTTTCATTCCAGCTACGACGTATGATGGCTTTTTGGCCCCGACTCTATCGTGGCTCATTTTGGGTTGTTTTATAAATGTCAATTTTGGGTATACTAATTCTGTTTGGTATACTTTTTTGTGGGTTTACAAGTATTTTTGGGTATACTACACCTTTTACTTTCCTCTTTTTGATGTTGTGTGGAGTTGTAATGTGGAAAGAGGGACCCCTAGGACTTTATGTATTTCTTTTTGTTTTTTTAGTGGGGATCATCTTTCCCTCCCTCATTTTGTAACCTCTTCTTGTATTAACACGTAGGGAGCCACGAGTCGCTCTTATATATATATATATCTGTGTGTGTGTGTGTGTGTGTGTGTGTGTTTCTATTTTGTTTGATAAGTGTTTATATATTAGTAGATAATAATCCTACACAATTTTACATATTATAAATTAATACAAATATTGGTATTAGAGGAAAATTTGGAATTGAATTGAACAAAAATGAAAAGATGTGAATTTGGCCTCTGACGCTGACAGCATCAGCATGGGCATTGACGATGCCCGCAGACAGACCAAAGCGCCGACAGTACCAACGGAAGCGCCGACAACGCCGATAGCAATTTGACGGTTTTGGAGGATTTTAGCGGACTTTGGCAGGATTTTGCTCTGTAATAACCATCGGGAGGTGTTTTTAAAGTCCTAAAAACTGTCTTGGACTACCAAAAACTTCCTATTTTTGAATTCCATGACCTCCAATTCCAGAAATACTTCCAGGTACAGAGTTTTTAATGGAAGAAAGTTTATAATTTTTTATGCGCAGAGATTATACGACAAAATTATTACAAAGAAGAGGCTTATCAAGGAGAGAGGCTTTGTCAATCACAGATTGATTAATCCAAGTTCTCTGAATGATAAAATCATTATACAAAGGCGATGGGAAATTATGTGCTACACTACCGTTATAGTTGTTTTACCAAAAGTGAAGGAATTCTATGCCAATTTACATGGAATTGCCCAAGGAGTTGTCTTCGTACGAGGTAAGGTTGTACCATTTACTCCTGCGTGAATCAATGAGTTGTGTATGATAGAAAACATTCTAATCTATCATTATACAAAGTTCATCCCTACCAGAGATTTGACGCAATATGTCTATAATTTTTTGAAGGATGAAAGTGATATTTGGGAAAAGCAAAATGAAGGATATGTTAGTTTCTCTGCTTCATTGTTTAATCCAATATCAAAGCAGTGACATTTATTTATTTCTGCAAAATTACTCCCTACCATGAAGATTAGTAGAGTCACCAAAGAAAGTGTTATTTTGAATTATTGCATTCAAATGGAAAAACCCATTGATATAGGATCTATCATATTTAAATATGTTATGGGTATTATTATGAATGGGCCAATTTATGGACATGGGCATCCTTCCATAATTTTCCTACTTTGCAGTCAATCTCAAGTTTTATATGAAAGTTGTGAAA
>NW_018250714.1:70352-74267 GCF_001263595.1 Phalaenopsis equestris | reverse complement strand
AAAATTGAAAAATGGAATTTTTAGGCCTTCAACGCCGACGACGCCCTCGACTCGAGAACAACCTTTACCCCTTAAAATTCACGATTTTCACCGTAAACCACCATTTTTACCCTTTGAGTCATCTTCAACCTCCTATTTTTGCACCTAGGGCTCACATTTACTTGGGTTTGAGGAGATTTTAAGGCAAAGAAACTTTGGAAGTGCTACACCTTGAACTAAAAAATTTTGATTTTCACCAAGGATTTATCTCACATTGCCGAGATCCAAAAATTTTGGAATTTTTTTAGAGATTTTGAGAAAATCCTTTGGTGAAGAACTCTTACTTAGTATATTTAAGTATAAAGCATTTTACTTTATGATTTTTGAAATTTTTGGAATTTATTCAAATTTTTTTTATTTTTCTTTAGATTTCCCATAGCACCAAGAACGAGCAAAGGAAAAAAGAAAAGTAGATTATGTTGAACAAAAATTTGTTAGCTTCAAGGCTAGTGCTCGATTCAATAGTCTACTTGAGCATAAAAAAGTAATTTTGGATCATGGTTTTAAAAATTCAGGTGGAGAAGTCAAGTGATTAATCAATGCTCGACTGAGGGAAAATTTCTGTTATTTTACTGCTGATGCAATTATTGGTGTGGTGATGGAATTCTATGCCAACTTTACTGAAGCTTCTGACGACTTTGTTTTTTTTTTTTGTGGGAACATGGTGGAGTTTTATCCAAGAAAAATTAATGAGTTTTATCAGTTGGAAGATGTTGAAATTTTCCAGTATAAATCATTTTCTGCTACTAATGGGTCCTTAGTTGAAGTGATTTCTTTTCTTACTAATGGAAGAGGGACCTGGAAAGTCAAAAATGGTGTTAAGGTAAACTTTCCTCTTTCTATGCTTAATGTAGTATCTAAGTCCTGACACTATTTTATTTCTGGAAGAATGATTCCGAGAAATCATCATAGTGAGGTAACCAAGGATAGAGTCATCCTGTACTTCTATATTCAGCAGGTGATGAGGACAAATGTAGGCTCTATTATCTATATGAACACTAGATCTATTACTTTGGGAGAGACCACTGGTGGTTTATCACACCCTGCACTTATTTTTACACTCTGTGAATAGACAGAATTTGATTTTAGACCTGTGGAAGAGAGGGTTGATCCTCTAAGACCTATTAGGCCTGTCAATATAAATACATATGAATCTAATGTTGATTGGAGATCTGGAAGTAAGACCAGAGATATTCCTTCTACTTTGAGGACCCCTACTTCTAGTGACCCTACTAACAGAGAACTTTAAGACCAGATGATGATTTAGCAGGGAGATATCTTAAGAATGGATCATAGGTTGCAAAACATGGATGCCAGAAATGCTCACACTGATGATTTGATACGGTAAAAGTTCAAATATGATGTTGCTTATGATGATGCGTTAGTGAGATACATGAAGAGTGATCATTCAGTTCAGTTTTTTACTCACCCTGTTTTTACTCCATATCAGCGGCAGAATTTGGATGTAGAAGAAGAAGATGATGATGATTGGTGATTCAATTTTTTATTGTGCTTTGTTATTGTGTTGTTTGTTTTTGTTATATTGTTGAGACTGTTTATTAGATTGTGAGACTCTGTTTTGTTGTTATGTTGAGTTGTGAACTGTAGTTTGTAAAGTTGTTTTTAGTTCTAAAATTCAATTTAATTTAGTTGTTAGTTTTTGTATTTTAGTAAATGTATTGTAATTAACTCTTTCTCAGCAGATTTTATATGTATTATGCGTGATTTAATGTTTTAAGTCTTGTAACTTTTTATATTAGCACCTGCAGTATTTCAGAAGTAAAGTTTCAAAGTCAGAACCTTCAACAGATATGTCTTTCCTTTATGTATTTAATGTTTTCTTTCACCATTTATTTTTTCAGTTCTTCATGCTAAATCCTTAAAAAATTTAAGTTTGGGGGGAAAGAAAAATTCCTTTTTAAAGAATGAAACTTAATTTTATTTGTCCACACTTAGTTATATTTTCAAAAATTTTAAATTTAACATGACATTTGGTATTAGGGGTTAACTTTAGATAACTATATTTATGTTTCTAAATATATAGTAAACTTAACTAAAAATTTTCAATAATAAAGGTTAATTTTAGAGATTAAGATATTTGGTATAAAAGAAAAAGACCATGTTTTTCTATTTTAAGTAAAGAAAATTTTATTTTTGAAATATTAAAAATCTTAAAGGTTCATGTAAAAAGAAAAGAATTAAACTTTATGAAATCTTTAAGCTAATATAAATTTTTTAGTTGAAGAAATGTGAGAAGTTTTTGACTTTAAGAAGAGGATAGTGAAGTTCTAAATCATTAAAGGCTATCCAGATATAGTAATCCTCACAAGAAAAGAAAAGAAAAGAAAAAAGAAAAGAAAAGATGTGGGGAGAAGCTTGAGGAGATGCCTAATTAAAAAATGGCTTCACTTGAATCAATTTAATAAAAAAGGCTTTCTACATTTTCTAAACTTTTATTTGAGTATTAGTTTATTTACTAGTAAAGTTTTATGAAGTTCTTTTTCATATGAATACTTTAAGTGACTTTAATATGACAATTTGCAATTTTCCTTGAAAAGAATAGAGAATCAGTCTTGGACTTGATTACTAAATATTCTTATACCTTTAGTCTTAACTGGAGTTGTTTTGAATTTTTCTTAAGTTATGTATTGTATTTTGTAGACTAAGATATGGAAATCTAGAAGTTAAATTTTTTACCATAAGTCATATTTTTATATAGTAGAAGAGTTACTTGAGGACAAGTAACATATAAGTTTGGAGGATTTTGATACACCAAAAATATATGCATTTTTAAACCCATATTTTATACTCATTTTTAGTGATATTGAACTTTAATGGAAGCTATTTTTATGTTTTCTTATAGGTTGTTGAATTTTAGGACTTGAAGCAAAAAGGAAGCAAAAAAAATCAAAAAGGATGAAATTTGGAGCAAAAATGAAGAAGTTGAAATTTGTTCAGCTCCGACGACACTATTTGATAGTGAGCATCGAATTAAATTGTGGAACACTAGCGCCGACGGCGCTAATGTCGGTTCAGCCCCTGTTTCTAGAAAATTTGAAAAATTTGGACGCTTTTTGAAGAGTTTTTGGAGGCACCTATTGGAGAACCGACTCTAGGCATCATACATTCAATCTTCTATGCATCACACATTGATCAAAAAAGTGACTCTTCCTGACATTTCATTGCCCCAATTCAACCTTCTACGCATCACACATTCTTCCATTTTCATTCCACAACCATTTAGAGTCCATTGTTCTTATAATTTAGAGTTTTGTGGTGAGATTAAGATTGAACTCTTCTCTAAGAGTGTTAGAGAAGGAGAAAAGTGAGAGATTTATTTTTCCTACATTTCCTAGAAGAGGCTACAAGGGATTTGTTTTGAGAAAGAATTTTAGATAAGTGTTGTTTGTTTGAACTTTCTTTTATATATGACTTTTATATATGAAATTTATGTTTTATTATATCTTTCTCATGAAGTCTGAGTAGTTTACTTTATCTTTCTCCCTACTTTGAGATATGGTGAAATGAAGAGATAATATGGATGTGCCAATATTAAAATATAAAATAAATTATGATGATTTTTCAACTCCAAACTTAATTTAATTTTTGATCTAGCCAATTGAATTATTAAAATATGTTATGAAACATATGATCCGAAAAATGGAGTATGAGTTCTACAAGAGAGTGAGGATCACATTTGATTCCATAAAGGAGAACTTCATTCATGGAATTAAGTGTAAATAAATAGGAAAATATACTTTGGTGGGTGTAGAAATAGAGAATCTTTAGGCTGACGGACTAAAATCCCCAATTCGGACTTAGTGTTTAAAAACTAAAGCGAGAGTTAGCCTTCAGGTGAAGGGAAGTGAGAGGTCT
>NW_018250714.1:57711-70342 GCF_001263595.1 Phalaenopsis equestris | reverse complement strand
TTGTGATTCATTATCCTCCAAGCGTAGCCACGGATTTAGAGACTAAATCTAGGATTTGCCAATGATTTTCTATAACACTGTATCAGGGTAGAGAATTAAAACTGATGTTATTTGGCACAATACATATTTATATTTTAACCAATTATCTCATCTCATTTTACCAAAATCTCATTGTAGTGGGAAAGATGCTTTTTCACATAAGAAATCTTCATGACATAAACATAGTTTAATAGTTTTTTTTAAACTCTGTATTTTAGTTTTTTTAATAGATTAAATAATTTAGTTCTGATAATATCTCAACATTCAAAATTAGTGACAGTAATTTTGTTTTGACTTTCTGTGAATTTCCTAGAAAATTTATCATTTCAAATTTAAGCATTCCTTGTGGAAATAATATTTGGGGCTTAAATATAAAGTTCTTTATTACTTGATAACGATAATTACTTGATAACGATACAACGATACATAAACTTGCATAGAATCCCAACATTAATTGCTTAAATTTCTAATTCATAAAATATTGCATCAAGCTTTTGGTAGTGTTGCATAGCAGAGTCGACTATATAATTTTTACACAACTATATTCACATCGGGATCACATCGCATTTTACATCTATCTATATACAAAATCAGGATCATGCATCAGGCACCAGAATTCCCAGAATTTGTTGTTTGAAATTCACTTTTTTAGCTCCAAATTTTGTCATTTTTACCATTTTTGCTCCAAATGCCTAAAAAGGATATATCTGCAGCAAAAACATGAAAACACCCTTCTTTAAAGTGCAATATCCCCAAAAATAATTATAAAATGTATACTTAAAACAACATTTTATTTTGGTGTATCAAAATCCCCCAAACTTAAATGTTATTTGTCCTCAAGTGACACTTTTACTACATAATAGCATATGTCTTAGGGTAGAGATTAACTTATAACTCCTATACTTTAGTTTAATAAATAAAATAGTAATATTTAAGAAAAATATTTAATAAATTAGATTCAAACTCTAAGTATAATAGTACTTAGTAATCAAATTTAAGATTTCTGAATCTCTATTCATTTCAAGATGTTGGGCTTTGAAATTGACAAATCTCCTTACGTCAAAATCATCTGTCAGCTTTCCTCTCTTGACTCGTGGAGCCATTGGAGTGTTTATGAAAATCCAAATAAAATCCTAATAAATTACAAAATAAAAAATCTAACCAAAATAAAAAATCTAACTCCTCAATCCTAATAAATTACAAAATAAAAAATCTAACTCCTCAAGTAAGATTATCTGGTAAGAAGCTTTTCACCATGAGTTTTCTTCAAATTTTTCCATCAAAAATTTCAAATTTCAGATCTTCTATAATGTAGAAAAAATCCATGGTGAAATCAAAAATTTCTAGGTTAAAGTATAGCTTTTATGAAGAGAAGATGAAATCTAAGATCTCTGGCCTCCAAAATCTTCTCTAATGCGCCCAATGTGAAGCCCTAGTTCACAGTATAGAGGTAGGAGATGACCCAAGCAGTAAAGATGGAGCTTTATTGTGTGATTTTGTGGTTTTTTAGGCAATCTGGCGTTTTCAAGAATTTGGTGCTTCTAGCGCCAAATCTGGCACATCAAGCGCTAACTCTCTTTAAAGTGACACTTCATGCACCAATTTGGCACATCTAGCACCAATGCCTTAATTTTCCCAGATTTCGTTTTCTATGGAAATCTGTTGTATTTTGCTTTACGTCCTCCTCTAATTAACTCAAATGAACATTTATAATTATAATTTAAACATTACTGTAACACCAAACTTTCACAAACAATACAAAACTTGCTTTTATATATATCATTTGAGGCAATACAAACTAACATTTTTCAAGCCAACAAATATCTAATTCAGTGTCTAAAGCAAACCAAAACATCCTAACACTGAAAATTAAACATTCAAATACTAAACACAATCATAATTAGAGTTTAATAAATAAAAGTAAATGCAATCAAACATAACACATTAACACAAACATACAGTACTAAACAAAATATTTCATGCATAGATTAAGTTCAAACATTTTCTTCGCTCTCATCCTCATGGATATCTCCCATAGATCGGTAGTGTACATACAAGTTGTAGAAGAGTTGATAAGGAAATCCATCAGTTGAATCTTCCCCAATCCAAGCATGTTTCTTGAACATATTTACTAAATCATCTTCATTATGACCAGTATGTTCAAAATGTTCCTTCAATCTCTAATCCAGATGATCCAACATTTCAGAAACATTCCCAATTGCATGCATAAGGTTTTGTACCTCATTTTCTATCTTCTTTATCTTTTTCAAAAGTATGTTTGAACTGAAGCAAGGCTGAATAGGTGATGAATTCTGGGATGTTTGATCCATCGGTATATTCATATCATTCCCATCTCCCATTCCAATTGAGTTGCAATAAACTTCTGGATCCATCGGCTTCCAAGGAAGAAGCCCTTTCTCCCAACTCTCATAAGATACTTGTGATTAGCTGCAAGGTAGGAAAATGGTGAATAGATGTCCCAGTCCAGTTGCAAATCCATTGACAATCAAACCCAAAACCAATTTCACAATTATTGCACCAATATCAACAGGTTTTCTAGTTTGAATACAATAGGTCAGAATAACACTCTCTTTATTTAAATTACTGATTTTCATGGTGGGAAGTCATTTCTATGCAAAAAAGAAGTGACATGCCTTAGAAGTAGGATTTAACAATGATAAATAAAATCTTACATTTCCATCAACTCTGACCTCCCAATTCATATCTTCATCTGTAAGGTGTCGATAGAGTTCATTCATATTATCTCTCGTAGGACTAAAGTTAGCGTAGTAGAAAATAGGCACATTTTCAATCATAAACATCTTGTTTATTCTTCAAGTACTAAATTGCACAAACATGTCTCGCATTTAGACAAATCCTTGGTTGATTCCATGAAAATTTGCATAAAACTCTTTCACCACAGAAACAACTACGGGGGAAGTAGTGTAGCAAAGCACTTCCCAGCGTTTGTGCGCAATAATCTCTTCTACCCGAGTATTCGATTCGTTGAATCCTCGATTCACAAACACCCTTTCTTTGATTAGCCTCTTCTTCACAAGAACTTGATCATGTAACTTCTGCGCATCGAAACTGATGAACTTTCTTCGAACTTTCTTCGACTTGATCATGTAACTTCTGCGCATCGAAACTGATGAACTTTCTTCGGTTGAAAATTTCAAATCTAGCAGAATTTTTAGAGTGAGACACCATTGGAATTGAAAACTAGTGACTCTTCCTTCATTTTTTCCCCTAAAATGGACTTTGGAATCAGTTTTTGGAATTGCATTAATGAATAAGTGCTTTAATTTCTCTTAGAACACAAGGAGGAAACTTATTCAAGAAGCTGTATAGTTTGATGTAAAGGCATTGAAACTCTATGAATCAACCACCACATCTTTGGATCCATTTTCCTCATATCACGTAAAGACTCTTGATTCAAAATTCATCTAAATATCAAAAAAAAAAACTAAATCCATATTTATCCGTCATCTTTCCTTATCATTTGGAAAATAATGCTTCTAACAAACTTTTCTCTTATTTGAAATTTTCAAATCTCTTTGATGGGAAACATGTTGATGATTTTCCTCAATCATTACTTACTTGAATATATTCCAAGAATATAAAAAAAAACAAAAATTTGGATTTAGGTGATTCTAACTTAATGAAATAAAAGAAATATGTCTTTAAAATAAAAAAAAAATAGATTTAGGTGATTTATATATTTATTCTTTCATTTTACATAATATTCTATCCCACATCAAAAAAAATAAATGCAAGCATGGAATATCTACATCTGCAGCTCAAGGAATGTGATAAATGGGATCAATAAAAGATAGAATATATTCAATTATATCTGACCAAAAGTCACCAATTATTTTCTCTTTCACATATCTTGTCTTTCTCACGATATGCTACATTCCTTGACCACCAATTTAAGTTGGTGAGCTTTTACTCTTAAAAACTATCATTTATAAGTGACAGCAAAATAGTTGCATTTAAAAGCAATATTTACTCTACCTTCATCTGATTATCCTTGCTTAGTGACAAGATTCCACAATGGCTTATTTTTTTCTATGTTTAAGTTAGTTGAAACATCACTACGTCTAGATTCATCTCCAGTAGAACTCATTTTTCTTTACCAAGCATTTTACAATAGACATAAGATGTATTTTAGATGACATTAAAATGAATGCAATTGTAAATTTCAAATTATGTCTGCTCACAAGAACAAATTATACAACAATATATAGGAAGTTATATACTATTTGAATGAGTTAAATAAGAATTTGTCAGAAAAAAGTTTCACTACTGATTAAGCGTAATGTCATGCTCAAAAAGTAGACACCATCTACAAACATTGTTATAGACACATATATGTATGAATATTAATTTGTACTCCTCAAGAGGTGTATCAAAATGAAGTTATTAGCATAATCTTACTAAGTTATGTTGGCCACAATAAAACAAGGAAATTTAGGTTAATGTAATTTGGGGTTGGGGTGGTCGCTTCTTTCTAACCTTGAAAAAATAGTTTGACATTTTCACTTTAAAAATTAATTTGATTTCTAACTAAAACTATCAATATGTAGAAATGACATCAAAGAAGGGATGTAATCTATATGGAGAAAAAAATGTGCATGAACTAAATAAAAGTTTGCAAAACATTAGAGGATTCTTAATTTCAACCTAAAACTAGATTTTTCACTCAAATTTGTTTCATTTTGATTTTTGGAATAATAAATGAGAAGATATGAGTATGTAATTGTAATCGGTCACTATCGAGAGGCGTCACTTGCTGTTTGCAGAGAGACTTAAAGACTAAAGAGCCAATATGATAGCCCAAACTCAAAAGTCGAATCCCTAGCTAGTCGCCTATCGTTAAGCAGAGGAAAAGAGTATGGGTTGTGAACCAACAATGCAACGAAGCATTCAAGGCTGGCAGGTAGTAGCGAAGCACTAAGCCTAGAGAAGTTCTCAAGGGTAAGACCGAAATGGAGGACAGCGAAATCGAAGCAAATCGAAGGACGAAGACATTTGAATTTGACTCACAAGATACATTATTAGGTTTTATCACTTTATATTTTAAGATTTAAACTTTTATTTAATAAATTTTGGAGGGTTAATTGTTTACGTGCACACCATTGAATCCTTATGTATTTACATATCTTACCCCTATATTTAAATTTATTTACGCCTCCCAAATATTTCATATCACATCAAAATATATAAATCAAATCAATAAAATATTTCTTTTTCATTTTTATACTTACCCAAGATGACAAATATGAAAAAAATAAAATTTTGGCATTAGATATATAAATTCATAAGAATTAAGTTGTATATATGCAAATCTTTCCAAAATTTTAAACTTTTCTTATTCTAATTTAATAAATATTTTTCAGCTTTTTTTGTTCATAAATTTAAGATGCCTGCAAAATTTAGGATACACGTCTGACTACACTACTCTTATTGACTACAAACGTGTGCAACATAGATTCTCCATCCCATAGTTTTAATTTTTTATGTAATTCTCAGTAATTTGATTGAGACACGCAATTCGATAACATATAAATATTATCTTAATGATTATTTTATAAATAACAATATTTAAATACAGTACATGAAATTATCCTTAAAAATTTACATATTAAATTTACGTGCAGATATATATTGTGAAATTCTTTAAAAAAATGAAAAAAAAAGAAATCGAGCATTCATAATGTTAATGGCGAGATAATGTATTCATCGAAACTCGCAATAAATAATTTATATAAACAATTTCTAACCAAACTAAAGAAAACTAAAATTTACTTACAGAATTCTGGAAGTAAATTTTAAAATGTCAATAATTAAGCTAATAGAACAAAACCTGACCAAAACGATAAATACTCGTTCCAACTTCAAAGTTCATAAAGAATAACTTCAAATCAAAATCTCATCATTTGTATTCCACTTCCTTCCATTCCCAACATCAAAGCCCAACCCCCAAATTTCGCTGGCAGCAGAACCTGTTCCATTTCCTTCTCAAAAGATTGTCAATTTCAGCAAGACCTAAAGCAGTGCAAACCAGATGAAGACTGAAAGCTGAAGAGAATGACTGATTTTGGCAATGCCTTCAATACTTGGGTTTTGTTGTAAACAAGACCAGTTAATGGAACATCAGGAAATATATCTCTCCTGCTGTTCCTGAAGAAGTCTAGCGGAAGACTTGGCATCAAGATAAAGAGCAGCAACTTCTTCAATATCAGCCTGGTGAAATTAATTTGAGACAATTTATTAGACTAAAAAATTACTGATATTACAAAAAAAAATGGAATAATGATGCTCAATAGATTTTGATACCTTGCAGATTTTCTCTCTTCCATTTGTTTTGGCCACAATGCTAGCTGGTGACATCAACTGGATAGCATGCCTGAATATTGTAATATTTGACTTTATTAAGTGCTTGATAAATGCGATGTAGATTTAGATGTAATGAATCAATATAATAAGCAAGCAATTATTACAGGAAGCATGCAATTAAGCATAAAAGCTATTTGTTGACTTCGATCTAAATTAAAAATGACAAATCTAGTTTCAGAAGAAAAGTTTGGACGGATTTTAACTCGAAAGTTTCAACATGCAACAGATGTGATAAAATGGGATCACCCACACAACCAATAACTAAATTATAAGAATAAGAAAGTTAGTCGGGAGAAGGGTAGGCTGCCATGCATTCTGATACCCTCTGATTTTGGTTTTCCTTCGCAAGCCTGATAGCGTTCGTCTACCAATTGGCCTTCTTTGAAGAAGTATCTCTACAGCTCATGGCACACTTGTGCTCTTCACTGGAGTTTACATTATGTGTGTGTGTGTGTGTGTCTGTGCGTGTGTGTGTGTGTCTGTGTGTGTGTCCTACTTAGCCTTCTTCGAACAAGTATCTCTACACCTCATGGCTACTCTTGTGCTCTTCACTGGAGTTTACATTATATATATTGTTGAAACGGGTTTTGGGATGAAAGAAAAGCTAATTACAATATTCTCAAGCAGGGTAAATATATAGGGAAATCAATTCCTTCCTCCTTATTTATAAACTAACCAAATATATCTATCCCAAATTAAGAAATAAAACAATTTTGAAATAAAAATAAAATAACATAGAATATGAAGGAATTAAATTAATCAAGAGTTTATTAAGCTAATAACCCCAATCAAATTTTGTTCTGGAAGCTAGTGGCCGACCCACATGATAGAGTAATTTTGTTTTGGAAGCTAGTGGCTGAACCACATGATAGAGAGAGTGGGAAACTAGATCTTTTCAAATTTCTCTCCCTCAAGTTGGGTTATAGATGTTGTAGAGGCCAAACTTGGTATTGAACTCTGAGAAAGTGCTTAAAGGGAGAGCTTTGATGAAGACATTGCACATCGAAATGTACCTTAGCTTTATAACTCTCCAATTAACATTTTCAGAGATGAAGGGTCTATGCTTGATCTTGTAATGATGCACAAGATTCTTGGCAATACTGATAATTGCTAGGTTGTCACAAAATATTATGTATAGGCCTATTGGAGGTACACCCCACTTCCCTCAACAACTTTTGCATCAAAATACCTCCACAAATTTTCAAGAAGATTTCTCTATACTTTGATTTAGAACTGCTTCTAAAAACAACAGTTGCTTTTTATTTCTCAATATAACCAGATTTTCCCATAAACTAAAGCAGTAACAAGTGATGGATTTTTTTCTCAGCGAGTTCCCCAGCATAACTAGCATGTGTTTAGACTTCCACCTTTATTTTTTGGTTTTCTCAAAAATTAATCCATAACCAGAAGTCTTTTTGAGAAACCTCGAAATCATGTAAATCATCTCTAAATGCTCTTCATTTGAGTTGTTCATGTGTTGACTCATTATACTGACAGAGTATAGAATATATGGTCTGATATGTGATAAATAGATGAGTTTTCCTACCAATCTTTAGTATCTTCTCTTATCCATAGGAATACTTTCTCCTCCCCTGTAAGACTTCTTGTTCGTTTCCATTGGAGTTTCAGTAAGTTTGCATTCAATCATTCTCATCTCCTTCAGTAGATCTAGGATATATTTCCTTTATGATATAACAAACTTTCTTAGACCTTGATACCTCCATATCTACAGAATAAATCATGTTTCCCGAGTCCTTGATTTCAAACTCAGTTGTAAACACTACATTGATTTTAAGAATTTCCTTTCATCGTCACCAATATGAATTACATAGTCCACATATACGATCAATGCAGCAATCTTACCTCCCTGTGCATGTTTTATGAACATTGTGTAATCAGCTTGACTTTGAAAATATTCATTAGATATCATAATTTTAGCAAATCTTTCAATCAGAACCTCAGTGATTGCTTAAGCCCATAGAGAGACTTCATGAATTTACATATCAAGTGTTTTTTTGGAATCATTCTCAAATCCAGGTGGCATCTTCACGTACACTTCTTCCATATCTCAATTCAGGAAAACATTTTTTATGTCAAGTTCATGTAGTCCTATTTCCTTGTTAATTGCTACTGAAAGTACTATGATAATGTTCGGTTTGACAACTGGTGCGAAGGAATCCTGATAGTCAATCCTATATGCTTGTGTGAAACGTTTTGCAGCAAATCTAGCATTGAATCTCTCAATACTACCATCGGCTTTGTAGTTGATGTTGAATACACAGTTGTGACCAACTATATTATTATCTCGAGGAAGTTTAGTAAAAAACCATGTGACATTATGCTTTAGTGCTTGAATCTCATCTTTAACCGCTTTCCATCATTCTATATTTTCCAGAGCTTCCTGAATGGGTCTAAGAAACTGCACACGATCAAGAAAAGATATAAACACTCTATAGGTTGTGGATGGCATTCTATACGCTACATACTCCTGACATGTGTATCTAGTACAATTTTCCTCACCATCAGCACCAGAAGAGGAAAGGGATAGCTCACGAGTACTAGACTCCTCACCCGAATTTTAAGGTAACCATAGCTTTGGATTTTGGTTTATGCAGTTCTGCCATTGTATGTTCTTCTACCTACTCAAAATTTTTCTTTCTCCTGGCGTACACACGAAGTTATTTGTTGTGGATTTCAGGTTGGATTGGTTAGATATCCTCAATAAGGGCAGGAGATTCAGAATGAAGAGTAGGAAAAATAGTAGATGGCGTTGTTGTGTAGGTGCTATCAAGTGCATCCCAAAATTAATGATCATTTGTGCTCTCCACCTAAACATCAAATTTGGGATAGTATGATTAATTTTCAAAAAATGTGACATCCATAGCATTGCAGTATTTTCTGGTAAAAAGAGAGTAGCACTTATACCCTTTTTTGTTGAAGGCATATCCGAGGAAAATACATTTAATAGATATATGATCAAGTTTAGTACGCGTTGGGAAATGGATGTAAACAAAGGATAGGCACCCAAAGATTTTCAGTGGTATAATAAGAGAGAAAATTCTAATGTGAAGATAGATAATCATCAAAACATAAAGTAGTGTTTTGAAGTACCCGATTAGACATTCAATTGATAAGATATATTGCAGTATAAATTATTTCCCCCAAAAAAATATTTTAGAACTTGATGAGAAATCTTAATTGAGCGGGATAACCTCAAAGAGATGTCTGTTCTTTTTCTCTATTATCTCATTTTGTTGTGATGTATCAATAAATGAACTCTCATGAATAATTAAAACTTTCAAAATATATGAACTAAAGATAAAGTTGAAATATTCTTTTCCATTATCAATTTTAAGGATTTAAATTTTGCATTAGAATTGATTTTGAATCATGTCATGAAAGATTTGGAAAATTTTAAATAATTTCATATTTCTCCATCATTAGGAATACCCAAATAGTTCTAGCGTGATCATCAATATATGAGACAAATTATCTAGCCTCACTTAGAATTTCACCTTTGAAGGTCCCCAAATATCATTGTGTATAATGGAGAAAGGGTGTGAGGAATACTAGGTCACTAGATAATAATTTTTAGTGTATTTGGCAAGTTGACAAATCTCACATTGATGAACGCTAAATTTTTTATTGATAAACAAATGAGTTCCAACATAGTTGAAATTAGAATGACCAACGTGACAATGCCATAACATGACCTATTTTTCGACAGACATATACTTAATACTCAGAGAATGGTGAAAAAAATTGAAGATAGTGTGTTTGGAGAGAGACTTTCATTAATCAGGTATAATAAGCCTTGATGCATTACAGCACTGCCAATCACCTTCCCCAACTCAACCACATGAAATTCATGAGTTTGCAAAAAATTTAGTTCCATGTTTCATAGTATGAGTAAGCTTACTGATAAAAATTAAATTGAAATTCAATTGTGAAACATATAAAACGGAAGAAAGAGTGATATCCTGAGAGAGTTCTGCGTCACCTTTTCTAGCAATTTTTTAGTGTGATCTCTTTGCAAGTTCGATTTAGATGTAAAAGCCTTTTGATAATTGACTAGAGCAGTGATATCTCCAATCATAGGCTCATAAATCTATAAACCAAGTTTTAAATCTCCCATTACTAGTATAAAGGGAAAAAGATATATTACTTTAGTGTGCACGAAGTTGATGTGTTGTTCTGAATTACCTCCCAAGAGTTTTTCAGAACTTCAATTGTTCCTTGGTGGATGATTCAATTAAAGGTCCGTTTGGCGGGACTGTGGGAGAGCGTCGCGGCAAGCTGCCGCTGTTTCGTCTGTTTGGCACAGCGGCGGGGGAGCTTTGAGTGAGCCGCGCGGTCGGATTTCAACAAAAAGCCAGCCGCTGGCTATACCCCGCAACCGGCGTTTCGCCTATTCTTTTTACCCTGCTGCCCCGATCCATTCTTTTATCTCCTCTTCCCCCTCTTTTCTCTAGTGAGAAAGTCGCCAGGAGCTTAAACGAGAAGAAGGCATCGACGGGATCAGCGGCTGTGAGGATTACAAACAAGTCCTAAATGAAGCCGCAGATGCTACGATCCCTCAATGGCGAGGCGAGATCTGGAGAAAGATTCTGGATCTGTGGTTATGCGACTTACCCCACTGATGCATAAAAAGAACCACGTACTCCCCCTTTCAGTTTCTTCCCACCAGAGTCGTTCTCTCCTCGACCTAAACCCGCTACTTCCTCGGCTCTGCAAAGAAAGCCTCTCTAGGGGTGAGATCTGGAGTGAAATTTGAGAACGCCCGCCTTTTGATAATCGGCCCCGCAAGAACCGTATGCACTGTATAGGATATAAGAGTCTTTCAGCAGTTTTTTCTAAGTTCCATGCTTTCTTTCAACTTCCCTATCAGACGCCATAACTCTTTGATACTTCAAGAAGAAGCCAAAAAAGAAGACATACAAATATGTAAGTACATAAGAATTGTGTGGTATGTATGTAAATGCACCATAGAAACATAGTTTTGCAAATGCATTGAATGGATGCTTTTTTCAAGGGAACAATCCTCACAATGTGTTAAGAAACCACGATTGTATGATATAAACAAAATAATTTAGAACTCTTTCAAGTTTTTTTAGCGCCCATTGTTTTACTACTGCAACTGTTGGAATACATGCTTAGGACTGCTTATTGAGTCTAGGTTTATTTGAATTTAGTTTGTTCCTTAATCTTAGGAGTTGGTTGTTATTTTTTCTTGAATTTTTTTTCTTGTTACTTTCTTGGCTGATTTTTAGGTCTTTTCTTAGAAGTTTGTTATTAGCTCCAAGTTTAAAATATTGTAAGGCTACACAAAAGGTGTGGTTCTAATTTTCCTTTAAATCTACAACAAGTCTCTTAAATTTTCTCTTCTTTCTCATTTCAAGAAACCAATAATTTGGTTCAAGAAACCAATAATTTGGTATTAGAGCTCTCTTCTTAAGGGATCTGTGCGTGAGTTTGAGCGAAAATAGATATCGAAGCTAGTTTTTCCTCAGTTGCTCCATCAATGTTTGACGGAGACAACTACCGGATCTGGGCAGTCCGCATGGAGACGTACTTGGAAGCTTTGGATCTCTGGGAAGCAGTGAAAGAAGACTGACATTCCTCTTCTCCCTGAAAATCCCACCGTAACACAAATTAAAGCACAAAAGGAGAAGAAGACAAAGAAGTCCAAGGCAAAAGCTTGCCTGTTTGCTACAGTTTCCTCTACGATCTTCACTCGTATCATGTCATTGAAAACGGCAAAAGGGATTTGGGATTATCTCAAATCCGAGTATGAAGGAGATGAAAGAATTCGAAGGATGCAGGTGCTAAACTTGATTCGTGACTTTGAATTGCAAAAGATGGAGACAGAAACCATAAAGAAGGGCTCTCACAGACTACTCAACATAGCAAATCGTGTCAAATTTTTGGGTTTTTCTCTGGAAGATTCAAGGATTGTTCAGAAAATCCTTGTAACAGTGCCTGAAAGATTTGAGGCTACTATCACCACCATAGAAAACACGAAGGATCTGTCAAAGATTACTTTGATAGAACTCTTAAGTGTTTTACAAGCACAAGAGCAGATGCGTGTAATGAGGCAAGAAAGAGCCGTCGAAGGAGCTCTTCCAGTCAAGAATCAAGATGATAAAAAGAATAGGAGGCCCAAGAACAAGAAGTTTCATTCTACAAGTGG